>NC_135885.1:111576426-111876604 GCF_964194155.1 Cetorhinus maximus
TAGTTAAATGTGAGGCATCCAGCCTCATTATAATATTTAAATTGCTAACCTACTCCCTGGGAAGCGGATTGATTGCAATTCTGCCTCCATTAAAACTGGAAGCGAGGGGATGTGTTGAGGTGACTTTTTTTTATTCTTGGGATGTGAGCATCGTTGGTAAAGCCAGCATTTGTTACTCACTCCTAGTTGTCCTTGAGAAGGAGATGGTAAGCCATCTCTTGAACCATTGCAATCTGTCTGATGTACGTACACCCACAGGATTGTTGGAGAGGGAGTTCCAGGATTTCGACCTAGTGACAGTGAAGAAGCAGCGATATAGTTCCAAGCCAATATTGTGTGGCCTGGAGGGGAACTTGCAGTTGACGCTGTTCCCATGTCTCCGCTGCCCTTGTCCTTCCAGGTGATGGAAGTCGTGGATTTGGAAGGTACTGTCAAAGGAAGCTTGGCGAATTTCTGCAGTGCACATTGGTACACACTGTTGCCACCATGCACTGGTTGTGGAGGGACTGAATGTTTATGATGATGAATGTGGTGCCAATCATGTGGGCTGCTTTGTCCTGGATGGCGTCAAGCTCCTTGAGTGTTGTTGGAGCTGCAGTGATCCAGACAAGTGGAGAGTATTCCATCACACTCCTGACTTGTACCTTGTAGTTAGTGGACAGGCTTTGGGAGTCAGAAGGTGAGTAACCTTCTGCAGAATTCCCAGTCTCTGACCTGTTCTTGTAGCCACAGTACTTATATAGTTGATCCAGTTAAGTTTCTGCTCAATGGTAACCCTCAGGATGTTGATAGTGATGGATTCAGCAATAGTAATTCCATTGAACAACAAGGGGAAATGTTTAATTTCTCTCTTGTTGAAGACGGTCATTGCCTGGCCCTTGGTTGAGTCGATTCTTACTTGGGGTCGATTCAGACTCCTAACATTTTAACATCCCACTCGATCCAAAGCTGCCTATTTTGGGGGCTTAAAATCCCCCCATTATCTTTGGCCTCCTCTACAAACTATGTTCCCTAGCCACTGATTTCATTTTCCTCCCTCTATCCATGCTAATATGTTACCCCCTACACCATGAACTCATATTTTGTATCATAACCTTTGATGTGGCACCTTACCGAATGCCTCCTGGAAAGCCAAGTACATCACAACCACTTTATCCATGTTGCTTGTTACTTCCTCTAGAACTCTAAAGGATTAGTCAAACACAATTTCCCTTTCACAAAACCTCTGCATGATTGCATTGAGATTTTCTAGCTGCCCTGTTATATCCCCCTTGCCTGCAGTTTCTTGCTTTCTGTCTCCCTTCTTTCTTGAATTGAGGAGTTACATTTATTATTTTCCAATCTGATGGGACTTTTCCAAAATCTAGGGTATTTTGGAACATTAAAACCAATGTATCTATTATCTCAACAACCACTTCTTTTAAGACCCTAGGATGAAGTCCATCAGGACCTGGGGACTTGTCAGCTTTTAGGTCTAATAATTTTCTCAGTACCCTTTCCCTGGTGATTATAATTGTTTCAAGTTTATCCCTCCTTTTCACCTTTTGATTTACAATTATTTCTGGGATGTTATTTGTGTTTTCCAAAGTGAAGGCAAATACAAAATAACTGTTCAATTCATCCACCATTTTCTATTTTCCATTATTAATTCCCCAGGTCCTCTCTAGAGGACCAACGCTCTCTTTAGTTACTATTTTACTTTCTAAATACCTGTAGGAACTCTTGCTGTCTGTTTTATATTTCTAGCTAGCCTTCTCTCATACTCTAATTTCTCCCTCATCTTTTTTTAATCATTCTTTGCTGTTTTTTATATTTTGTCCAATCTTCTGACCTGCCTGTAATCTTCGTGGAATTGTACATTTTTCCTTTCAATTTGATACTATCTTTAACTTCCTTAGTTAGCCATGGATAGTGTGTCCTTCCCCTAGAGTCTTTCTTTCTCACTGGAATGTATCGTTGTTGAATGTTGTGAAATATTTGCTTAAATATCTACTATTGCATAGCAGTACCTATCCCTTAACCTAATTTCCTAGTTCATTTTAGCCAGCTCTGATAATTGCCCTTATTTAAGTTTAAAACATTAGTCTTAGGCCTACTCTTGTCTCCCACAAACCATATGCGAAATTGAATCAATGATCACTGCTATCTAGGGGCACCTTTACTATGAGGCCATTCATTAATTCTGTCTCATTGTGCATTATCAGATCTAGAATAGCCTGCTCTGGTTTGCTCTAGAACTTACTGCTCTAAGAAACTACCCTGAAAACACTCATCTTCCAGGCTACCTTTACAAACCTGATTTGTTCAATCTATATGTAGATTAAAATCACCCATGATTATCACTGTACCTTTCTCACAAGCCCCCTTTATTTTTTCCTGTATACGCAGTCCTACATTGTAGTTACTGTTAGGGGGCCTATAAATTATTCTCATAAGTGACTTCTTACCTTTGCCATTTCTCATCTCTACCCAACCTGATTTTCCACCTTGAACCTTAAAACTAAGGTCATCTCTCTCTATTATATTAATGTCATCCTGAAACATAGAAAATAGGAGCAGGAGTAGGCCATTCGGCCTTTGAGCCTGCTCCGCCATTCATTATGATCATTGCTGATCATCCAACACAATAGCCTGCACCCGCTTTCTCCCCATACCCTTTGATCCCCTTCGCCCCAAGAGCCATATCTAACTCCTTCTTGAAAACATACAATGTTTTGGCCTCAACTACTTGCTGTGGTAGCGAATTCTACAGGCTCACCACTCTCTGGGTGAAGAAATTTCTCCTCATCTCAGTCCTAAATGGTCTACCCCGTATCCTCAGACTGTGACCCCTGGTTCTGGACTCCCCCACCATCGGGAACATCCTTCCTGCATCTACCCTGTCTAGTCCTGTTAGAATTTTATAGGTTTCTATGAGATCCCCCCTCATTCTTCTGAATTCCAGCGAATATATTCCTAACCGACTCAATCTCTCCTCATATGTCAGTCCCGCCATCCCAGGAATCAGTGTGGTAATTTACAAAGCTACCCCTTCACCTTTTTTTCAGCTTCCTTTCCTTCTGAAATGTCATGTATCCTTGAATATTCAGGTCCCAGCCTTTGCTATCTTACAGCTATGTCTCTGTAATGGCTATCAAATCATACATATTTATTTCTATTTGAACTGACAATTCATCCATTTTGTTACGGATGCTAGGCACATTCAGATATCAAGCCTTTAGTTCTGTCTTTTTACTATTTTTGCAACCTCTAGCCTTATCTGCTGGTGCACTGCTTAGTTTGTATACTTTGCCTCTCCCTGCCATGCTCTGATTATCATTTCCTTTGTTGCTACCTTGCTTTCTTGCCCTCTCCCTTAACTTACCACATCTCCCCTCATTTGACCCCTCGCCCCACTTTATTTTTAAAGACCTCTCTACCGCCCTAGTTATATAACTTGTCAGAACACAGGTTCTAGCATAGTTCAGGTGAAGACTGTCCCAAAGATACAGCTCCCACTTTCCCTAATACAAGTGCCAGTCTTTGAGCCATGCATTCACCTTTCTAATCTTATTTACCCTATCCCAGTTTTCTCGTGGTTCAGGTAATAATCCAGAGATTATTATCTTTGAGATTCTGCATTTTAACTTAGCCCCTAGCTGCTCACACTTCCTAAGAGGAACCTCTTTCGAGTCCTACCTATGTCATCGGCACTTATGTGGGCCACAACAACGAGATCCACTTAGGTACTAATGGCATACGTAGGACTAGGAAAGAGGTTCTGGCCTCTTGTACATCCCTGGTTTTCTTGGCTGTTCAGCTGACTAGGCCTGAAGCTCTGGAATTCCCTCTGTAAGCCATTCTGCTTCTCTACCTCGCCTCTTTTAAGGCATTGAACAAATAAAAAAAATTGGAACTGTGCTATTTGAGAGTGAAATCAGGAAGCACATTTCACACAATAGTTATCTTGGTAGTACAGAACTTGAATATTGCTTAAAAAAGAGACATACTATCAAAGGTTTTCATCTCGCACTTATGAGGACAGCCACTCAAATAAACCAACAGTACAGTGAACAACAATTTGGACTGCATGAGAAGAGAGTGCTGTTTGGTTAGCAAGCGGATTCTGATTACTAGAGGTGTTACCATGGAGAATACAGCAGAGAAAAGTTAACTGTTAACTGCCAAGCTTTTGTTTCAAATTCAAACCAAGCAGGTTGACTCTGATTGGTCAAACCATTGCCATGGGGAATGTACCAAGGAATGGTGGTCTCCCAAGCTTTGTTTAGTTGGAAAAGGCATACTGTGTGGACATGCTCATTCTGTCTGCAAAGGACAGGGTCCTGTGTGTGAATATAATCTATATATATATATATATATAGTGCTGTGACCAATCAGAGTCAACCTGCCTGGTTTGAATTTGAAACAAAAGCTTGGCAGTTAACTTCTCTACTGCATTGTCCTTGGCAATGCCTCTGCCAATCAGAGTCCACTTGCCAACCAATCAGCTCTCTTCTCATGCAGTATAAACTGTTGCCCCTTTACTGTTGGTTTATCTTCTGTAGCTGTCCTGATGAGTGCAAGACGAAAAGCTTCAATAGCATGTCTCTTTTTCAACAGTACAATAGTTAGTGGAAATCTGGTACTCACTCCCCCAAAAGGCTGTGGATGCTGATCAATTAAAATTTTCCAGATTGAGTGTGATAGATTATGGCACATTTTCATAGCCCTCGCATTGGCTAGATGAGGCAGGCACATTTAGGAAGCCCTCATAGTTGCCAGATTTGTGTAAAATGATGGCGACATGCAGTGAGGTGACCCCATAGTTCCTCACATCGCAGTTGTGAAAGTTTGACTCAGTCTGGCTTATGGCAGCATGAATGCCCTCTATGAGAATGTTCCTGTCATGTAGAGGCAGTGGAGGCCCTAATAGTCGCTCGATTGCAGGAGGATGATGATGACATGCAATAAATACGTTCATAAATCTTCACATAGCCTCTGAGAATGTCTGACTCCTGACAGATCACTTGCACTCTGTGATCAGGGTCATATCATAGAGACACAGCCATGAAGCTTAAGAAACATCTGACCCTTTGTCCACCTTCAGCACCTGAGCCCTCAGGAGCCAGAGCACAGCATCATTCTGAAGAGATGGGGGCCAGCACCTCCTTAAAGGTGCTGAGAGCACATCGAGAGAATGAGAGAACTCTGTGGTGCCTGCCCACTACATTCTGGCAGCAATGACAAGCGCTGCCAAGGCGCAGGCATCAGTAATGTTTCCAGGGAGTGAGAGGCCGGACCATCACTGTGGTTTGAAGGCTGCACAGAGCGCAGGAAAGAGGCCCTAGAGTGAGATACCTTATGCAGAAACGTTTCACATCTGAGTGACAAAAACGCTGCTCATCAGAACAAGGAGCCATAGGCAGGGAGGCCTTCTTGGGAGTTTATTGACAATAATGAACAGTATGCACAAGTGATTAACATCCGTGCCCAAATTGTGCAACTAATTCTCCTTAACTTTCCTAAAGCTGCCGCTACATATTGGTGCTCCCTGGACATCCACAGCAGAGGTGGAGGCAGCCTGCTGACTGCGATGCCTTGTGTGTGATGACTTTGGCGGGCATCCTCTGGAGGGCCAAGACTTGGAGGGCCCTGGCCTGACTTCAGGGTCCTGCTGTGTGGCAGAGGTATACTCCTCGGCCTGTGGAGCTGGAGCTGCTGAGGTCACAGCAAGAGAAGAGTCGGATGGGCTGGCACTCTGAGTCACCTAGGTGGATGAGCACCTGCGGATCCTCCTCCCAATGGGTTCCCGGGGGCCCCAGGCTGTCTCCTTGTGGAGCAGGGGTAGCTGGAGAGATCAAGCTGCCTGGCACCCCTCTTACGTACACACTGTTGGAGGCCATCTATGGCATCAGTGATGGAGTTGAGCCCGCACAGCAGTGCAAGAGCGATGTCCTGGACCAAGGTCTCCATGGCGGCTGCCATCCTACCAGTGTAGACCTCGGTGCGTTAGCATGCCGGTGCTATCACCTCAGGCTGTATGCGGACGGACCCCTCTATCGTGCCTTGCAATCTGAGGAGTGCAGCAGACATCCCTTCCTGTTGTTCCTGAGCTTGCCTTTGCAGCTCCAGCAACTGTGACATGACTGAGTCCAGAGGCTCGTCATCTGACTCGGACTCAGCAAAGTTCTAGCCTGCAGCAGTCCTCCGAGTGCTGGACACCTGGGAAGTCCCTGCCTCCACCTGCAGTGGATCAGAAAGTGCGATGTGCACACCAGATTGTAATCCCAAGGCTACTCTAAAGCTAGGTCCCACCGAGCTGTGTGTTTCTGCGCTGGTGGAGGGTGTGGATGAATGGTGTGACGGGACTTCAGGAAGTAAGCCTCCAGATTCCTCTTCAGAGGTTTCTTCAGGGCTTGATGGAGGCCCTGGGTCATGAACTCTGTCGGCTGTTTGGCAGATGTGCCTGTGAAAGCAAGGGGAGATAATTAGTGCATGGCAGTGGCCTGTGAAACAGGAGACATCATGCTCAGCATAGTTGCCTGCTGGATGTTGATTGGCTGAACCCTCACTTGGTAGAGCAGCGCCGGCCACACTGTCAACACAGGACCGGTCTAGATCCTCGCTGGACAGCTGGATGGCTCTGTTTTCAAAGTCCGTGAGGACCTTGATTTCAGGCATTCCACCACCGGTCTGCAACCTCTCCCTCTTGCTGTGTGCCAGCTTGTCCTGCATGAATAGAGATGGAGAAAGTGTAAGTAGGATGCCTGCCAGGCCAGATAATAAGTTTGCCTGGCCTATATGGCTGGTCCTATAGTGGTCCTATGGGCCAGATGAGGACAATGATGGTGGGTGTGAGAGAGTGAATGGTGATGACCCTTGAACCGACTGAGCGAGGGCTCTGTGGATGTGTGATGGGTTTGTGAGTGTGTGGGTTGAGAGTGATGAGGAGTGACTTACGCTGGCGGAATGGAGGAAATCATTCATCCTCTTGCGGCACTGGGTGGCTGTCCTCTTTTGAAGGACGTTGGTGCTGACCACCACTGCCACCACCTCCCAAGCCAGGTTAATAATGTTGCTGGCCATCCTGCAGCCAGAACGGGTGTAGAGGACATCCAGGCGGGCCTCCACAGCACCCAAAAGGCGCTTGAGGGACTCGTCGCTGAACCTGGGGGCTGCAGTCTTTTTCAGTTTCAGGGCCATGTCTTCCGTGCAGCAGTGGTGGCCTGGAAGCACTAAGATGTGTGCTTCTGGCTGAACTTTAAATATGGCGCCCGGCGTGATGCAGCAGCGGGGTGATAGCGGGCCGGCTAATGAGAGCCCACCCACCATGGAAATGGCGTGTTTCCCGGGAATGCATAAATAATGTGGCGGGTTTGGGACGATACAGTGTGAAAACCGGTAAACCCCCCCCTGCTACTGCACTTACTGCAGATCTGGGAAAATTCCGCCCAATGTCTCAAACACAATGCTAAGGACATAACTGGGATAATTTCCCAATTAAATAAAGAATAATCAGATTTAAACAGGTGTGGTAAAGTCATTGTGTATATCATTTTTGGCCAGCAGAGAACAAAGTACAGGTGAACACCTGTAAACCAAACGTCAGTGTCAAAACACTTCAGTGTTTTCTTTTATGCATTTAATCTAATTGAGACCAAATTTCAGTAAACAGTTATTAATTGTTGTAGACTACATATGTTTTCATTGCACAACAAAAGCATATATATACATTCACTGTAGTTAGGAACCGATTGTAGAAATAAAGGCAAAGTAATGAATCATTATTTAAATTAGATAAAGCAAAGTGTTTATCCATCTAATAGTGTCAATTGTCTACAGGGCACTTCAATTTACAGCTTTTATGGGACGATGAGTAATTACTTTTAAATTGATGTTTGATTATGTTTAATAGAATTTGATGAATACATGCTCTGATTAGCTGGTATTAGTATACAAAGCCTTTCCAGCATCTGATACAGAGCAAATACAACTCCTTAAAGCTCTTATTATTTTGACTATTGTGTGCTTTAACTACAGGATTACTGGGGTAAATAGAAAGATATTGATTTTAAGATTGGGGACGAGTACTGCAGCTTCTTTAAATAAGAGTTAACAATGTTCTGAAGTGGTTGTAAAGAGTACATTTAACAAAGGACGTTGATAATTGCTGTCCCCAAATTTCATTAAAAGTCTCACTGACATTAGGATGTCTATGACTCTCCATTCTCCTCTCTCCTAATTCGTAATTTTGGAGATTTCTAGCATGGGGGATCAGCATCAATTTTCTCCTGTCCCCTACTAGCAGACTTCTTAGGGATTTATTTATTTTGCATGTCCCTGTAACACCATCCTCTCTTTCATCAGCCTCACATTTGTTTTACTCCATTCCCAGCACTCCAGCTGTACTTTTGCAACATTTTTGGAGGCACTTCTTCAGTTCTCTGTGATCCAGAAAATATATATGCACAATGAGTTCAGTGTCCCTTGGGGGTTGGTTTGGTCTTCGGTGACATTGCTTTCAATGATATGCTCCAAGGTGCGGGTGATGAGACGACAGTCCGAAGAGAAAGAACAACACAAAGGTAGAGGATCAAAAGAGTAGATAGAAGTCAGAAATCTGAAATAAGGAACAAAGTGGAACACTTGAAAATAATTAAGGGAGGAAAAACAATGAAAGAAGAGAATTGGCAAATACAAAGATTAAGAGACAAAAATCGGGAAGTAGGAAACAGAAGTGTCAGGGGGAAGGTAACTCTTAAGTACAGCAAGAGTAATAAGCAGTAAACAGGGAAAAACAAATAGAAGTTTGATATATTGACACTTTCGTATTGATGCAAGTTATTATCATGTGTACATTGACATGAAAGTAAGATCCCATTCTGATTCTTCCACTCCACATTCCTATTTCCCACAAGTTGAATTTAATTTCATTGTTTTTGTCATTAGGTTTAAGTTATGATCACTATTATTATTAAAGTTGATTAAGTCTCCTGAGGTGTTTAAAACACAAGCAGTACAGAGTGCCAATTCAGAATAGGAGCAAGAGTTTTTTGATAAGGCCCATGATAGAGATCAGAACCTGTGCTTGTAAACAATGCCAATTAGTGTTCATCCTTAGAAATATATTTATTATATTTTCAAATAGTGATCAGTAGCTTGCTTAAATATCTGATTTCTGACTGTGTTAGTCAGAGCCTAGCTTTAGATTGTTTGGTGTGCTGAATTCAACCTGAGGGAAAGGTGAGGGACTCTTTGAGTTTTGCTAATCTGTAAAAGTGAAAATTTAAGCCAGTAAACAAAATATATAAATTAATATCAGTTGTCATGTATGAGCAAGAAGTATATATGACTGCAGCTCAAGAGTATTTGTGCCATAGTTGCCAAAAAGTCTACTAACGGGCACAAGTACAAAAATGTGACTAAAATTTGGCCTGTGTGCTCATGGTCCAGATAAAAGTCTCAGACATTTGCTGCATTAAACCATTTGTGTCATCGTCCCTGTAAACATCAAACCCATGCATCCCAAAAAGCAAATGGCACATCTAGTAGATAAGGTTTTTTTTTCTATATTTTTGTGTATGTATATAACTTTTCGTTTATATGTTATAATGTTCCATTCTTAAGTTGTGCAGCTTTCGGCAACTTAGTGTGGTTGATATTTGTTTTTAAGTAATTGGATGACTCATTTAATAACCTGGCTTTACCCTCTTCCTCTCCATTCACCTCAGATCAGCTGCATACAGTTAAAATAAAAGTAAAATATTGGGCTGGATTTTACAATCCTCCCCCCACTGCGTTTGTTTTCAATGGGGGCGGCAGGGGCACGTAAAATGCGATGGGAGCCCAGCCCACCATCTTCCTGCCCACCCCTGAGCTGTCCCCTATAATACATTAGATGGGCAGGCATCGAAATCGGCAGCCGACCCACCATATTTAAATAAAGAATTAAAGATCAATTGAGTTCGTTACCAAGCCAATTGACTAGGATATTATACTGCCATCCCCTAATATGGTTGGTGTGGGCAGGCAGACAGGAGTGGGCAAGCTGTTTTTTGAGATCAACTTGTAAGAAGGGCGGGCACATCATTTGGGGTGCCTTGTGTGCATTGGGGGCAGCTCCTCCTAAGATGTCATGGTAACCCCTCCCCCTCGCTCTTCCCTCCAAAACCTCACCCACATCCCTCCCTGCCCTAAAATCCGAGGACCTACCATCGCCGGCAGGCATCACTCTTCTTTGTGTGTCTTCTTGCAGTCCCAGCATGATTGGCTGGCAGCTCTCAGATGGGGCTTCCGCCCAATCTCATCTAATATAGTCCACCACCAGCGGGTTATGACTATGGAGCGGGTTTCTTCTAGGTGTGTTGGCTGCTGCCCAGCTTTCCTGTTCATTGTAGGTGCTGGAAATCTGAAATAGAAACAGAAAATGCTGGATAACACTTGGGTCAGGCAGCATCCTTCTAACCAACATCTGCCACTTCACTCTTACCCTTACTGAAGCGAGAAACAGAATGTTTCATGAAGATGATCCGAAAAATGTTTGAAAGCAAATACAGAGTCACAGAAAAGTGGTGATGGGGACAGGAGGAACAAAGGGAATGTCTGTTTAAAGAGATTAAATGGTAATGACTGTGTAAGGCAAAGTGATAATGGGATAAGTAAAGAAACAAGAAAAGGGTCCAGAGGAGTTGTAAATGGTTACAGCAGAACAGAAGTGAGGGAGGGACACATGAAAAACCTGACAAGGAGATACTGCCATGTCCTGAGGATGTGGCAAAGAAAGGAAGATAGACCTCTGTGGTATGGGCTAACCCACTGGTTGTATATCAATAGGGGACCCCCACCCCAAGCACCCCACACTACCACTCACAGTGGTTCTGGTGCAACCATCCTCTATTGCTAGCACTCGTTCTCTTAAGATAACAGGAGCAGTGATTAAGATCTAACGTTGTTAAACTTAGTGTTAAGTCCTGAAGTGCTGTAAAGTTGGCATACGTTGAAGTGATGCCATGAGTTAGAAAGCAACAGAAAAATTGCAGATGCTAGAATTGTGTAAAATGTCAGTCAACATGTGAAAAAGGTTCACATTTCAGTGTGATCCTTTGTTGGAATTGACTTGCAGTTATGCCTCTTCGTTCCTCTTAAAGAGCCCAGTAAAATGAAACTGGGGAACTTCACCAATAATGCAGCAAGTTTAATCTGTGTGTGGCTGAGCCATACAAACAGGGAGGCCCCAGGTTGTACTTCTACGTCAAAGAGTAAATGTAGCCTCCTGCAGTGGAACAGAAGATGGTGGTCCATGCCCTGAACTTGACAGTGAAATGCATGGCTTCCTGTGTATTGTTCTGCCTACTGGCATTTTGTGTCACTCCTGTAAAAGCAGCTGTTATAGCTACCTTTTGGTAAAGTTTTCTTTGGGATGGCAGTCAGGGGAATGGCTGGAATACTTCAAGAAAAACCAACAAAACACGCATGTATAACACTAGTGGATATAAAAACTGGAATCTCGTTGAAGAGCTTCTTCATTCAACTAGCTGGTTAAGGCAATACCCTGTTCACCCACTATATCTTTTAACGACACTGCTCAAGAGTTTTCAAATATGATACTTTAGTGCATTTCCTTTATGAAAATATTTCATCATTGACCTGCCTTTAAGCTTGTTTTCAAATTATCCCAAAATGTTTTACATTATTCATTTGAATTGTGAATTCAGTCAATATTTGAAAATATAACAGTCTGATTAACCATTGTGCTGTCAAATGCCTGACTGTTAACCCCATTTCAAGGAAATCTTTGTCAGAGACACTAGCATGTAACCATGTATAAGCCAGAATCTATCTTCAACATATTAGCAGCTATTGAAAATTCTCAGCAGGGCATGTTCCTAAATTGTCCTATTTGTTTGAGGTGTTGTTAAGTCTTTTGCCAAAAGGTGGTGCTTTTTTAAACTTTTAGAGAATGATTTCCTATAGGGACTATATCTAAATCATAAAGGAGATGAGTCATATATTAAAGAGTATTGTAACTGTTAAATTATTCGAAGTTTTAACATTTTTTTTGTTCCTTGTAAGGTCGGATCTTGAACCGTTTTTCAAAAGACATTGGCCACCTGGATGACTTGCTGCCCTATACTTGCATGGACTTTTTACAGGTAATTCAGTCTTCAGAGCTCATGAATTGTACATTGTGTGATCATTTTATGGGCCACTGAGTACTCTTTGCTGCTGAAGTACTGTGATCACAAAACAATTACTTTCCAAGCAATAACTCTTCTAACAAAGTTAAACGCTGGTTTAATAAAAGTGTCTGCCCATCAGAAGAGGGTGTGGTTGTAATTTTATGATCCACCAAAGCAACAATGAAAATCTAATGCCAGGAATAATTGCTGTATAGGAGTGGCCTCAGTCCTCTTGCTATCATGTCATGTCCACAGTATCTGCATACTTTGTAGTTTGTTGTTCATTTGCCTCCAGTAATTTGGAGCCCATCCAGGTAGTGTTATGAAATGTGCCCACAGTAGCACAACAATCAGCTGTCACGCAGGACTGTGAAGACGAGCCAAATCATGAGTGTATGACCACAAAAGAGCAAAAGCCTACTGACTGTAAGGAGTGTGGTATGGTAGCTTTAGAAGGGAGAAAAGGATGGTGTTTGGTAATTAAATAAGCAGTCTAATGTTACAATAAGGGTAAGGTTTATTTGAAAGCAAGATGATTCTAATTCTCTGATAATGTAGTAAGTTTTTATCCAGGACATGAATTATTCTTTTATGATAGGCTATAATTTCAATAGTTTTTGTTAAGCAATTAGTCAATGTACAAGAATGCTGAGGAAATCATTTCCAAACCTCCAGTTAATGCTGGTGGTAATTTCCCAATGTAATCTCTAGTCATGGCAAAGCTAAAACATTAGGCAGTTAACTTGCTAATTGTTCCAGATCTGGTAGAAGTGTTAAATGCAGGAGTAGAAATGCAATATTGCTACTATATTTTGTATCTGTTAGTCGAGTGCAAGTCAGCTCCTCAGCACCATAATTCATAATGAACTGAGCTGGCTTACTTTCCCAGGAGGATTTCACCCATCTGGACACAGCCATAATAGGAACACAAGAACACAATAGGTGTTGTGCTAGTATCCTTCTGGTGGTGGTAGTGCGGCTGTCAGTAGAAATGAGACAGGATGATGCACTAAATAGATAGCAGAAAGCAATCACTGCTCCAACAAATGAATTAAAATTGAATGCCAAATCTTTGGGTTTCCACTTTAGGAATATACAGATCTCATCAAATTATTGTTTATAATATAACTCATAGTATGATAATGAATGTGGTAAAGTATTTTCTTTTCAGTGGTATGCCTCTATTCCCCTCATCCTGAAAAATGTTTTACCTTATAATGGCATAGGATTCTTAAATCACTAATCTGAACTGCAGGGAAGCCCTTTAGTTGTCAAGTCAGATTTCCTAGGCAATTCTTTTTTTGTAAACTAGCGTTTTGAAAGCATTTTATTTTGCCAGTTTCTTCCAGTGTTCCCACTTTCTCCCCAAAGGCACTCTCCCCAAAGGCACTGACTCCTACTGGAGTACAGCATCATGGGCATCAGTCACCATTCCAGTACCTTGTCTCTGTGACCACTAGCGTTCTGCTCAGCTGTGACTTTTAAGGAAGCTAACTTCAAAGGAATAAGTGAAGGAGAAAAAGAAATGAGCTGGGAGAGTATTTCTGAGTAGTATCTCAATTGAAACGAATTGAAGATGAGGCTATTACATGGAATAACCTTAAGTTGTAGAAATTTGAGTATAAGCTAAACATGTGATCCATGTGAGTTGAAGGTTTCATGGTTCGCACATTTCTGTATGTGTTCACCCGGCAGTTTAGGGGTATGGAGGCATGTGTTTGAATTCTGGTGAGAGCGATGGTTCCTCGGAAGTGCAACCAGACACCAAATCCAAGACACCATGGCTGGCTCAGCTGGTTTTTTTCTTTATTCTTTCATGGGATGTGGGTATCATGTGGATGTGGGAAGAAGATTGAGAAAGCAGTAATAATAGAGGTTCTATAGTTGGGGGAACAGACAGGCTTTTCTGTGCTCGCAGGCATGAATCCAGGATGTTTTGTTGCTTCCCTGATGCTAGGGTCAAGGATGTCACTGAGCAGCTGCAGACCACTCGGAGGAGGGGAGGATGAGCAGTCAGTGGTCATGGTCCATGTCGGTACCAATGACATAATAAAGAGAGAGTTGAGGTCCTGTAGGCAGATCTTAGGGTGTTGGAAAGGAGACAAGCAAACAGGGCGACAAAGGTAGTAATTTCCAGATTGCTCATTGAGCATAGAAATAGGAGGATAAATTGGTTGGAGAAATGGTGCAGGAGGGAGGGTTTTAGATTTCTGATACATTGGGGGCATTTCTGGGAGAGATGGGACCCGTACAAGCTGATGGGTTGCACTGAACAGAACCGGACCAATGTCCTTGTGGGATGATTTGCTAATGCTAATGGGGGAGGGTTTAAACTAATTTGAAAGGGATATGAGAACCAGGTGGTAATATTAGAGAGATAAGCCAAGGTGCACAGAGAACTGGGAGAGACAGATAACACCAGAATAAGAAATAAGCTATTTGGTGAGGTCAGAAAAAGGTCTTAATCAAGTTAACAGTGGATATATGTGAATGCGTGGAGTGTGGTAGATAAGGTTGGTGAACTGCAGGTGCAGGTAGTCATGTGGGAATATGATGCTGTGACAATAATGAAGATCTGGCTGAAAAAGGGATGGCACTGGGTGCTAAATATTCCTGGCTACAAGATGTTCAGGAAGGAAAAGAGGAGGGATGGCAGTATTGATTAAGGATAATATTTCAGTGGTAGAGAGAGAGTGAGAGGAGCCAATGACAGAATCTGTTTGGTTAGAGCTAAGAAACAATAGAGGTACCATTACACGACTGGGTCTATTCTATAGGCCACCAAGTAGTGGATTTGTTAAAGACTGATCATGTTTGATTAGCTTGACTGAGTTCCTTGATGGGTCAGAATCCTGGAATACCCTCCCTAACAGCACTTGTGAGTGTACCTATACCACATAGACTGCAGCAGTTCAAGAAGGCACCACCACCTCCTCAAGGTTAATTAGGGATGGGCAATAAATGCGGAGCTAGTCAGTGACGACCACAGTTGATGTGGTGTCATGGACTTCCAAAAGACTCCTGATAAAGTGCCACAAAGCAGGCTTGTCAGAAAAGTTGGAATAAACTTGGAATAAAAGGGAAAGTGACAGCATGGATACAAAGTTGCCTGAGCGACAGGAAACAGAGTAATGGTAAACAGTTATTTTTCGGACTGGAGGAAGGTATGTAATGGGGTCCCCCAGGGATCAGTATTAGGGCCACTCCTATCATTGACCGAGATGTGGGTGTACAGGGCACATTATAAAAACTGGCAGATGACAGAAAACTTGGGCGTATTATGAACTGGTGAAGAGGATAGTGATAGACTTCCAAGAGAAGATAGTCTGGTAGAATGTACAGGCTTGTGGCTTCTGCTGCTGATGTTTGCAGCTGCTACAACCAGGCAACCTGCTGTCACGGTATGTCACACTTATCTGTCTTGCACCATCCTCAGACAGCCACTGTAGCTCATCTGCAACCACTGCTGTGTCATCCGTCACCCAAAAATCTAGGTCAACTCCTTTCTGCTGCTCTCCACTTTGCCCTCCAGATAAGCTCTCTGTAGCTTTTCAGCTCTGATCAAATGGCTGAAATACTGACATTTTCTTTTCTGGATGTCACTTTATAGAGTTCTTTTTGTGCTTGCAATTTCAAGTATATTTTTATTTGTCTTATGGTCTGCATGACCATAGCAAGCAAGCTTGAAACTGCAACTTAGGCCTTGCAGTAGCATTATTTAATGAGCCAGGCAGGAATGTTATTTTTTTTTTTGGAACTTCCCCTGTTGAAAAGAGTGTTGCCACATTCTGCGGTATGGGTCAAGGTGGGGTGGGGGTGATGGGGCGGAGGAATAAGTGACCTCTCCACGCAAAAGCTGCAGCAGGTATGAAGACTGCAGTGGCAGTGCCTCTGGGTCTGAAGCACCACAGGGAAATGGAGCACAGACTACAGAGAGGGGAAACTCTGTGCCATCTGCTCTGTCAAGTTGGTACTGGAATCCTCCATGCTCCTTGACAGTAACAAGAGGCTGTCTGACAGGCCAGTCAATGCACTCAGCATCTCAGTGTGCATGCCTTTTCAGTGCTCTTCAGTATGCCGGCTTAGCAAGGTTTTCGCCTGAGTCCTCTAAAGCAGGACTTGTTTGCCATCTTGCTCTCTGGTGTGCTGGCAAAACAACCTCTGTTTGCCTCTGGCCTGGCTGCAGGTCACTCACCATGTGCAGATTCCAATTCTGCACTCGCCTCCAAAGTACTTGCTATGCCAGTATCTGAGCTGGTGGCTGCAAAGTCAGAACAAGCGACGAAACTTCTTCATTAGTGTTGTACTGTGGCTCTCTTCCTCGTCCTGGGGCTGCTATGGCTGTGCAGGTGGCAGTTCTTGTCTAAAAACAAGAATTTATAAGGGGAAGGTTGATATGAGAGAAGTAGGGATGCAATGGGAAGCAAGAGGTCCATTGTCACACCATCAGTAGATTACTCTTCATACCAGATAGCAGGATGAGGGTGGGCTACGAGTTGAGAAGGGATATAAGGCGGGAATGTACCATCATCCTCAATATTCTCAGAGAGGCCAGGGGAGGGTTAATGGAGGGTATGACCATGGGGGATGGTGTGTGCCTCTGAGGGGCATAGTAAGCCTCCAAAGGAAGTCTCCCCACTCTCTCTTGCCTAACAGCCCAACCACTAAAAGCTGCTTGGAATGGGCCTCAACCCTGTCATGGGTAAAACAACAGCGTTGGCAGGATGAGGCTCTTAAGTGGCTATTAATTAACTACTCAAGGGTTTAAATAGGCCTAAAGGCAGGTAGATCGCCTGACGCCTGTCCCTGGAAAATGGGAGACAAATCGTGGGTGGGCAGGAAGGCTGCATGTTGCATTTAAGTAACTATCTTAAATTGGTTGTTAGTGTTGCTATTTGCGCACTCAGTTATTTAGCAAGTGCTGCCCAATCACAGAATCACATCTAACAGTGGACGTTGTGGGTTTTACGAGCACAGCCAATTTAAGATAATCAGTCAAGCTCGTAATGTGGCTCATTTACACTTGCTAGAAACTATATATATTAATACACAGGGAATACTCTGCAAACAAAAGGAATATGTTCATGCTTTGCACCTTTTTTAAATTGCCCAGTAATTTGGGGGATGTTATCGTTATTCATTGGCGGAGGCATTGCAATGAAGAAAGCAATCAGAATCAACCTGCCAACCAATCAACTCCCTTTCTCCTGTAGTATAAATTTCTGTAATCATTTGAAATATGGCATGCATGGTTTTGTCCTGATGAGTGCAAGATGAAAAGCTTTGGCAACATGTTATTCTTTTCAGCAATATTCAAATATGAAGTTTGTTATGTTTTGGAACTGTCTCTTTAATTTAGAGTAAAATGGAGGAATGAAGGGGGTTATGTGACCTCTTCTGAATTCTGCCCGACAACAAGCTTGGGTGGCTTGTTGTTAAAGGTTAAAGGCAGCCCAAATTGATTTACTGGAAAGAAGGTACAAGATATTCACACCTGTGAACAATGAAAAGAACATATGTGCTGACTTTTGGTAGACTTAGTCCAAGTCTCACATGAAGGTGTTAAGAATGTCAGGTTTTGTAAAGGGTTATACTTTAGACTGTCTATTTAATTTCAAGATAGAATAAAGTTGGGGGTCTAAAGTATAGCTAATTAGATTTTTATCTGGATGCAAGGCCCATGTTGCCTAGAGATGGGCTTTGAGAGGGGAGGAGTCCATAACAAGTAATTGTAGTATCGGGTTACAGGGCTTTTCTTAAGATATCCTTGAAATTCAAAGACAGGTCGGTCGCAACAATCTGAGAGAGAGAGATAAAGGCAGCCAGCCTCCATCATTCACTGTAGAGAATGCAGATGGGAGCTCGTGCTCAGATTGAAGAGACCAAGTTCATGAGGATTTAAAACGAAGCTAGCAAATTCATTTAGCTTTGACTAGAGGGAAGGATCTCCAGTGAAAGTCAGTTCGGTTATTAGAAGTTATCTGACTGGAAAAGGATGCAGGCCATCATGAGCTGAAAATAGCTTTTGACTGGTTCCTGGAGAATGGTGTCGTTTAAGGGACAAAGTAAAATGTAACCGTGGAGGGAGATTTTCAGTCATTTTAAAAGTTAAATGAGGGATATTTTCTATCACTCAAGGTATAAAGTGCCTTCGAAATAGTGTTAGTCAATCATGCTTTTACTTTGTTTAATACAGTAAAAGACTTAAAACTTGAAATCTTGATGTGTGATTTTTTCAGTGATCACTGGAATTCAAATATCTTTTTGAAAGTTATCATTCTCAAGGCGATCGTAACATTATTGCCATCAAATAATGCAAAACACAAATCTGGATGCAATCAACAATATGTCCATTGTATTGATTCAAACGTCCTTACCATTAACATAGAAACTATCATCCAAATGAACCACTAAGTGCAATTAACCTACGCTCATGGCTCTCCTGTGGGGTTCTCCCACTGTGGCTGGGGATGAGGTGGAGGCAGCATGCTCATTTGTTTCTACATGCGACTGAAATGCCCATGGTAGTCACCCTTATCGTGGAAGTGCCACTGGGGGCACCTCCACAGGTTGCTGCACCAGCGTGTTACATAAATGGCTCCTCATTCAGAGAAGTCAAGGAGGTGGCTGACGATGATGGCACCTCGTGAGGAGTGGCCCCCCTCACCATCTGAGACTTCCGGAGCCCTTTTATGGTGTGCATGATCATTGGAACGAACCACCAGCTGGGCCCTGCTGGTATTCACTCCATGTATCATTCAAGACAGTGTGCTGTTCCTGTTTTCACTCTAAGTGATGTTGCATATTACTCTCCAAGAGGTCAGCCTCTCTTTAATGGAGGAGCTCATTCAGCAGCATCATCATTGAAGTGGAAGTTAACCCTGTGCCTAATATCATGGTGAAGAGGAGAAACCAGAGTTTCACATGGAGTGACAGGAGAGGCAATATCTCGTCCACCACTTTCTGTTATTTGTTTGTGTATTGTACTTTTTTCTTATGTCTCTTTTGTACAACTTAGTTTAATGGTGTTTCATGAGTTCACATTACTTTGTTATTCTTTTTTGTATTTCTAACTTATTTTGTTTGAAGGGAATTTTGACACCTGGTCAGGAGACCATACAATTGAGTTGAAATGAACAGTTTTCAGCTGACATCTGGGAATCTGGTAACTGTTGTGCTGCCCTGTTAAATTTGCTAAGAGAATAAGTTTAAATCTAGTATCAACTACAATTTGTATTCCGCATTTGCTTAGAATTTTGTTAGTCTCAACAAAGATGCTTGGGGGAAGGGGAGAAAAATTATGTCAGACCATATATTTCTCCACTGATTGCCCAACATCAGATATTTACCAAGATTGTGAAGATGTCATTAGACTATGTTGTTTCACACATCAAGATTTTTGTATGGGAATAAAAGGGGAATGAGAGAGGAATTCATTCAGGAAACATGGTAAACTGGAAGCAAAGTAAAAATAATCAACAACTTTTTCACAATTTGTACCTCGCCTAAAATTTTTCTTTACCAAAATCCAGATAAAAGACTCTGCCATACAAAATAAATTCATTTTACTCTGTTCCAAAATCAAACTTTTGATCAATTGACATTAACTCAAATCAAAATATTTCCTAAACTAGTGATTTCTCCAATGACTTAACTAGTTAACATCATTCATCATATTCTGTTTTAGCCAGGATTTTTTGAAGACTTTAATGCTCAAGTGCAAATGAAATGATTGTTAAATCTAGATTGTTTACATTTCTTGGCCGGTCCCCTCCAGAAATTTTATCAAACTGAACTTAGTACAATGAATATAGAGATGGCCAAAACATCAGGGTCCATCTTATAAATATTCTCTTTGTGTGGGTGAGGGGGTCAGGTGGGGTGGAGGGCAGGGATAAATAGAACAGGGAATAGCACAAGACATTAAAAACAAATGGAGTAACTATTTTTCCATGCTGTTTTTGACTTATGCTATTTGGAATTTTTATGATATTAAGTTTAAAAGTAAACAGAGTTACCCATTTATTCCCCATTGTTATTAAAAGTACATTATTTGTATGGACCAAGTTTATTATCTATTGTGAAGTATCACAGGTCTAAAATATATTCTAGTTTCTCAAGTGTAAACACTAAATGAATGGTGTTGCAGCTGTGCTGTGGAGAGGGCTGTGATTTATAGAGGAAAAAGTGAATTGCAGAACTATTCTATTTAAAAATCAGCAGCTTGACTGAGTTCAAATAACTGACTTTTAATATCTTTTCATCCAACACAAAGGCTTAATCCTGCAACTACTTGAACCACCAGTGTAGGTAGACTCTGAGACCACCACTGAATGTGTCATTCCCTCCTCACCACACACAAAACACATTGACTGCAGCTTTATGAAGTAAAACTGCTGAAGAAAGGGGAAAAGTGATGGAGGCGTCCACAGTCAGTTGTCTGAATGAATAGCAGCTGCATCTGGATGCGATACACAAAAGATTCTAAGTCGGGGATAATAGTATGGGTCAGTCACTTTCATTAGTGCAAAGGAGTGGAACTGCCTTTCCTTGTTTCAGTATTACTGACCCTTGCAGTTTATTGTTTGGCGGTGTCAGGGAAAGTGTGTGGAAGGAATTCTGCTATGTTGTATTATTTTAAAAACTGAGTCATGGAAATGTGAATTTAGAAGCTAATTCCCCAAATACTGGCCACAATTAAAATTTGAAACCAGAATCAAAGTAAAGTTTTTTTGTTTTGTGCCTTTTATTCCCTATCTGTACAAATGGCAGTTCCATTATGATTTTATTGTTTATACAGTTAAATGTTAAAAGTATGTTTATGTTGGTTTAGAAGTGACTTTTCATATCCACTTATAACAAAAACATTGCAATTTATTCCAATTTTCTAATTTTGTTTAGACATCAAAGAAAAGATGGTATCATTAACAAAATTATGGCTGAAAGATTTAAATCTTGACATTATAAGAAAACAGGAATGCGCCATTAGTTTGGTTGTTCACACAATTGCAAGTTTGTAGTTGCATTTTACTGAAGCTGGAAAACAATTAACATTAATGTTTTATTTAGAATGTTTGTATATAAAAGCTTTATTTTTGATGTTGGGCAAACAGTGGAGAAATTTATGGTCTGACATCATTTTTCTCCCCTTCCCTCAAGCAACTTTTAAGTGCACTAGACTTTAGGTTTGTTTCTGCTTGTTTACTGTAATCAATATTGTCTGTTATGAGCTAAGGGAGGGATCAGACAATCTGTGATCTTGACATGATAGCTTGTGCAACAGGCAAATTGATCACATCAAACAGATGCATGGCGACATTTCATCACAAGGGATTTGGATGTTTCTGTTGCTTTATTTGCAACCAGATAAATAGTATGTCACAAAGCCAAATTCTTAGCTAACTTGTATGTACTTTTAACAAAAGGATATTCTATAATATTGACCTGAGGTAATTGTGTAGATGGGATTTCAATTAAATTAAAATTAATTTGCTATTGATTTAATGTAGATATGTGTGTGATGGTGTATTTTGGTGGGAGGAATGAGGAGGCCACAAACTTCTTGGAAAATAAGAACCTAAATTGGGTAGAGGAGCAATAGAATCTAGAGGTACACATTCACAAATCATTAAAAGTAGCAATGTAAATGCATAAAATTCAAACTCTAGAATTCTAAAATTCAAATTCTACAGAAAAAAGAATTGAAAAAGCAGGCAAGTTATATTAAATGTATATAATACCTTGACTAACCCACACACTGGGCTGCATTTTACGTGCCCCTGCCAGACGTATTTATGGCGAAGGAGCATGTAAAATAGGGTGGGTGCCGACTCCACTACCTTCCTGCTTACCCCCATAATATGGCGGGTAGGCGGGCACTGAAATCATCAGCCCACCTACCATATTTAAACAAATATTAGGGGTCACGAGCTTGTTAACAAGCCAGTTGACCCCGATAATATGCTGCCCACACCCTAAAATGGTTTGCATGGGCAGGCTGTTTTTTTTAAAAAAAATACTTTTTGAAAAGGTGGGAAGGAAGGGGTGTATTACCTTCTAGGGGCAGTCCCCCTAAGGTAGTAAACCCCCCCCCTCCCCTTTCTTCCTACCTGCTCTATAAAACACACAACCCTCATCCCCCTGCTCCCCTCTCTAAACTGCCCAAACCCTCCCCGCCCAAGACCCAAGACTTACCTGGCTCCAGGATCCATGGGTCACCTCCTTGGGCCTGCTTGCAGTCGCAGCTGTGTCAACTAATGTGCACTGCTGGGACAGATGTGTTGCCGGGACTGATGGATCTGTTGGCCAATCAGATTGGCCAGCAGCTCCTGAGGGCCAGAAATACTACACTGCTCCAACTTAGCCTCCCTGCAGGGCATTATGGCTGCATGGGTGGGCTGGTGTGGAGCATGTTGGCTGCACAGTAACTTTGCTTCTGTGGGGTGAGGGGGGACACCCTCCCTATAATATGCCACTCACTGTGTTCAGTTCAGTTCTTCATATTACCAAAAAGGATAGAGAGGCACTGGAGAAATGCAAAAAAATGTACAAGGTCAGTGTCGGAGCTGAGAGGCTGTTTATCAGGAAAGACTTCGCAGACTGGAGGTTTCTTCAGAAAGGAAATTGCTGAGCGGTGACCTAAGGAAATTCTTTAAAATTAAGAAGATGTTTAATAGGATAGATGTAAACCCAATTGTGGGATAAAGCTAGAGGCTATAAATATGAGGATCAGAACCTTCCAGGCCCCTTGGAGAGGGCTTTGGAGGCAGTAGGGCCGGAAACATATCAGAAAACTGCTTCAGGATTGCTCCCTGACATTGTTTTGCCTCCAGGCGAGTTTTCCATGAGTGGGCTGTCAGTCAATCCAGTTAAGGCTCTAATCAAGGGCAGTTATTCCATGCAATGGAACTTTCCCAGTGTCGCCTTGGCGCCTGGTTGTCTGGAGCCTGGCAAGTACTTGGAGATGACGTCCCAGCAGCAGGTCAGAGGCCATTAGAGCCTCCTCCCCAGATCTGCAGTGACAGAGCCGCAAGGTTGAAATGGCCACAGCCGTGGCCACAATCATTCCTTTGAAAGGGCTCCCCCCACTGCGCTAATGGTGCTAACAGTTCTGGGCTTTTTTTTTAATTTAAAATATTCTGGAGCCATCTGAGTTATTTTATGGCACCTTCATAGTTACCTACTCACCACTGTCTCTTCCAATGGGGCTGCCAGCCATCTACTGCTGCAGGCCCTTTCACTGGGCCTCCAATATCACAGAACCACCTGCCATCCTTAATTGGATGGCGAACGCGGAGGTAGTTACAAGATTGCAATGCCTTATAGACAACAGGCACCAGCAGGATCGAGGCCTGGAAATGGTTCCAACCCTCAATTATTTTCTAAGTCCGGAAGATTCTGTCCAAAAGAGTCACTAATAAACCCAATAATGAATTCAGGAAAACCTCCTTTTAGCTAGAGAGTGGTAAGAATGTTGAGCTTGTTACCAGATGGAGTACCTGAGGCTGAGGCTGTACTTAAACTTGATAATTTACCAGGACCGTGTGGGATGTATCCAAGGATGCTGAGGGAAGTAAGGGTGGAAATTGTGGAGGTGCTGGCCATAATCTTCCAATCTTCTTCAGATGCAGGGTTGGTGCCAGAAGATTGAAGAATTGCAAATGGTACACTCTTGTTCAAAGAAGGGTGCAAGGATAAACCCACCAATTGCAGGGCATTTATTTTAACCTCGGTGGTGGGAAAACTTTTAGAAATGATGATCAGGCTAAAATTAACAGTTGCTTGGACAAAGGTGGATTAACCAAGGAAAGTGAGCACAGATTTGTTAAAGGCAAATTGTGTTTAACTAACTAAATTGTGTTTTCTTCTGAGGCTACAGAACAGGTTGATGAGGGTAATACAATTAACGTGGTGTATATGGACTTCCGAAAGGCGTTTGATCAAATACCACATAACAGATTTGCCAGCAAAGTTGAGGCCCATGGAATAAAATAGATAGCGGCAGCATGATTATGAGGTTAGCTGAATGACAGGAAACAGAGTAACGGTAAATGATTGTTTTTCAGACTCAAGATGTACAGTGGTGTTCCACAAGGGTTGGTATTAGGCTCATCACTATTATTGATCTGTATTAATGACCAAGGGCTGAATTTTACATGCCCCTGGAGGGCGAGTTTCCCACCCCACCACCCCCCCGCCCCCTCCAGGGGTGCAGGCAGGTGCCAAAATTGGCAGCCCACTCACCATCTTCAAATGATTTATCAAGGGTCAATTAGGCTTGTTGTCAAGCCAGTTGACCCTGATAATATGCTGCCCATGCCAGAAAATATTTGGTGTGGGCAGCCTGGTTTTTTTTCACTGTAGGGCAGGAAGGAAGGGGGTGGGGTTTGCTCTTTGGGGGCTGCCCTTTACTGATCGTGTGGTGTCTCCCCTAAGGTCAAACCCCCTTCCTTCCTACCCGCTCCCTTCCTTAAACCCACCCCCTCTGCCCTGCCCCTCACCCTAACCTACCCAAACCTCTCTAGCCCAAGACCCCGGACTTAGCTACCCCGGGGATCCATGGGGCTTTGTTGTAGTCGTCTTCTTCCGCAGCCCAGGCAACGGCCTCTGATGCCTTCCTGATGCAGCCAGAACTAATGGAACTGCAGCAGCTCCAGAGGGTGGGACTTCCTCCCCAGTGAGGGGCGGAAGTCCCACTCGGCCCTTATTAATCTGCCATGCAGTGCTTTATAACTGCAGGGCAGGTCAGCATGGAGCATGTCAGCTCCACGCCAACGTTGTTTCTAGGGGGGGATAATGCCCCCGGTATTATTCTGCCCATAGATTTGGATATGCAGGGCACATTTTCAAAATTTGCAGATGACAGAAAACTTGGAAATATTGTGAACCATGAGAAGGATAATTATAGGCTTCAGGAGGACATAGATGTGAAAACAAATGGAATATAAAATTTAATGCAGAGAAATGTTACAAAGCATGAAGAGAGGCAACATAAACTAAAGGTACAATTCTGAAGGGGGTGCAGGAACAGAGCTACCTGGGGTTTTATGTGTACAAACCAATGAAGGTGGTAGGTTAGGTTGAGAAAATAGTTAAAAAGTAAATGGGATTCTGAGCTTCGTAAATAAGAGTACCAAGGCTAAGAACTTGAGCGGAACCTTTACAAATCTCTAGTGTGGCCTTAACTGGAGTATTGTTTAATTCTGGGCATCACGCTTCATAAAGATTGTGAAGGCTTTAGAGAGGGTGCAGAAAAGATTTGCGAGAATAGTTCCGGGGTGAGGGGCTTCAAGCAGGTGGAAAGATTGGAGAAACTGGGGATGTTCTCCTTAGAGAAGTTTGAGATGACATTTGATAGAGGTGTTCACAATCATGCAAGATCTAAACAGAGTAGAAGAGGAGAAACTTCCCTTTGGCGGAAGCACCAGAGGGGACAGAATTGGGGCTTTAAAAAGGGAATTGAATAAGCACCCAGAAGAAAAACAATTTGCAGGACAGTCGGGAAAAAGTGGCGTAGTCGGACTAGCTGAATTGCTGTTGCGGAGAGCTGGCATGGACTTGACAGGCCGAATGGCTTCCTCCTGTTCTGTAACCATTCTCTGATTCGCATTGTTTTTAAGTTAACCTGCCTTTAAGATTATACCAGAAATATTGGCTCCTTAAAAGCAATGTGAATCAGAGAATGGTTACAGATAAATTAATGATAAATTAACGAGGGGGAAAGGAATAGAAGGATTTGCAAATAGGGTTAGGTGAAACAGCGTGGGAGAAGGCTCATGTGGAATGTGCAACAGACCAATTGGATTCAAATGGAATTTTTCTGTTCTGTAAATTCTATGCATTTCTATTAAAATGTTAGTGTTGGTATTATAACAATGCGTATGCATCTTTAAAAACTGCAATCAATGTTTTAACAAAACACTAAAGGGCTTGTGATTTATGAAGGTTTGGCACAATGGTAGGAAATTGTGAAGAAAGAACTTATATTTATATACCCTTTATCATGTCCATAAGACAACCCAAAGTATATTACAACCAATGCATGATTTGATTTTTGAAGTACAGAATCTGGTTTATTAGAAAAATGCCAAAGGCATTTTTCCCACAAACACACAAATATATTACAAAATAAATTTGTTTGCTAAGGGAGGAATATTGGTATTTGGAATAAATTGCTAAATTCCTTTGAAGAGCATCATAGATTTTTTTTTAATCTACGCAAGGGCTGGGAAAATGTCCTTTCACCACAAACTGGTACAAAATGGGCAGTGCTTTCAGAACTCATGCCTGAATATGGCAACCCAAGACTTGAAGAAATTGGCCTCTTCTACATAATAGCAGTGAATTGCTGATACCAGTCAGGCATCCCGGTGCAAATCTCTGGTCACAATCTTCACAAAGTTGAATGGCCTGGGATTCCACCGAGGTCAACGTGTAAATCCTGGAAGGGGGAGATTTATGAGAGGAACAAACAGGGGCCAACAATGACCTAGTTTGGTAAGGAGCCAAAAAGATGACTTTCAGGTTTCCTTCAGTGTGTGTAAGCACTGCTATTTAATCTACGATGCACCTGAAAAAACTGAACGGAACATTTGCAGTCCATGCTTTGCCCAGTTTCAGCTGAATTTGGCACCTTAGTCCTGAAACAGACGTTGAGCCCCATTTAGCATACTCAGTGCTCCCTCGTCCTGCAATGAATGTAGAATACACCACCGGGATGTTCAGAAATGAATTTAGAATTCATTTCTAACATATTGTTCTTTAAAGAAATTAAACGCTTTATGAAATCCATCTTTATCCAAATATGATGAATGTTTATTTTGAATGTGTAGGTGAACACAGAAAAATGAAATGCAATTATTGGCTTCTGTACCATAACCTTATTTTTAAATGGGGTTTTACCCAAGTGGAGAACTTTATTCAGGAGCTCCATGCTGAATTGGGAAGCATTGACAGCTGCAAAATGATTGTGCCTCCTTTTTACTACATTAGGCTGCAAGCAGTTCTGAATAATCAGAGACATGTAAAGAAAAACACTCCAAGTACTGGAAATATGAGATGAGAGCAGAAAATGCTGGAAATTCATTGGGTTAGCCTGCATTTTTAAAGAGAAAGAACAGGCTAAGCTTTGGGTACAATCCTTGGAATGGTTTAACCTGAGTTAACCTGTCTTTAGGATTATACCAGAAACGTTGGCATGTTTCTAGGGTTATACCCAATGTTAACCTATCTTTGGAGTTATACCCAAAACATTAATCTTTCCTCTTTACAGTTGTTGAACTACTAAGAATAACTTGAGACTTCTGTCTAATTTGAGCAAGTATTTCCCCTGATAGAAATGTCCTTGCTGCAGTTATCAGGTAGTTTTCAACACAGTATTTCCCATCTTCCAGCCCAAGATCTTCCTTTATTGAATTTTGGAACAATGGCATCTAAATATGAGGAACCATTCAGATTAATTGCTTTTGTGTTAGAAGCTTGATATCCCAGAATTCAGGCAAATTACCGACTTGTCAGCTGGAAAACTCAATTTTAGGTGATAATTTTGACTGTGTCACCTTCAATGTCTGACAGAGGGCTTACCCTAGAAACAAAGGAGAGAATTGTATTCATATCACTTTGTGGTCTTTAACACTGCAACCTCTGTTTTTGCGCACTGTGCCTTCATTTTGAATCTAGCCCATGTTTTCCATCTACCTTTCAGTCATAATGGACATGAGCAAACCACATATTCAGTGGCCATGGTTTCACCATTTAAAACTGCTTATAATTCAGCAAACATTTGAACTAAAGTGGGAGTCCCACTTAGAGAAAATATAATGGTAGGAATAGGAATTAAACAGTGGTCACTGGTGCAATCAGGAGTTCTCTTCTGAAGCAGAAGTTAAGGCCCATTACCAAGTAGGGGAAAGGGACCTTTGCTTTGCATCTGCCTATGGTACATGGACCTGGAATGATAAATGTCAGCATTGGATGTTATAATGGTATTATTGATGGTTTCACATAGTTGAACACTTTTTTAATAAAAATTCAGAAAATGTACTTCAGCGTGGATGTTAACTATCAGCATAGAACATTTCTGAGATTCTATATTAAAGTAATCTGCTTGGGTTCTTGTTAAATGCATCGTATCAGAATGTACAGCACCATGTAGATGATTAACTGATCAGAACTCAATGTGATGCAAATAGGCTCAGCACATTCTTGTGGTCTTTTGGAAATTGGGTTTCTTCTGATCCTTTTACACTAGCACTTGTTTAGTTTGAATTCCAGGAGAATTTCTTCAAGTGCCAGTTTCCTGTATTTACATTGGATGCATGATTCTACCACTGGTATAAACTTAGTGTAAATACAGGGAGCAAGTTTATAAATGCCAATTTCAGGAACATAAGTGACTGTTTAAATGGGGTTTTAATATTAAGTAATCACAACTGAACCTTCCACAGGATCCAGAGTTTATAGGCATCCTCCTGAGTAAATGTCGCTCCTGTACTGTTGTTATTTATTCCCAGGAAAAGGCATAGAGTATAGATGGACAGGTAGTTGTTACCTCTATCTGATAATGGCTGTGACTTTCTAGGTGCAGGATGCATATCTCTTGAATAATACCTTCCAACGTTGCACAAAATATATCACACTGTGATTTATAGCACTAATCTTCTGTGACAACCATTAATGCACCAGAGGTTGCAGAAAAATGTAAAACTTGGGTGTGGCAGAAATGGATACTGTTGTCAAACCAGAAACTTGAAACAATATGATTTTACCATTGGTATTGGTGTAATGAGCAGACTATTTTTTAGTGTTTAATACATCCATAAACCTTGAACTATCACAAAGCAACGTCATGACTCCTAGACAGTAAATTAAGCAGTCAGCACATGATGGCTCCAAGTAGCTACAACAGACTGATAATGCCCTGAGGATAGTTGAAATTAGAGTGCAGGATTAGATTCTGCCTATTTAGGAAATGCCAATCTCTATGACAGACTCTGAAGACTGTTTAGAACCTTTAGCTAAAGCGTAAATTAACAGTGGATTCATTGCAAAAATAGCTGCATGAAATTCATGATTGATCTGCAATTTTTGTGCATTGATTTAATATTGAAGTTCCTTAAACTTTAAAGAGAGTTAGTGTAATAAGTTGTAGTTCACTGTAGAAAACCTTTTATTCAATCCATTCAAGGCTAAGGTCATTTTGTGAAAGTGTAAGTATACCGCATTATATGTTTACTACCTGAGGATAGAAAAACAGGGAAATAACAAAGTTTAATTGTCTTGTTTCTCGCCAGGGGCAAATCTGCAGAACTAGCAGATGCTCGAAAGTTTGTAACAATGATTATATACTAACAATAAGAAAAATGTCTGGTAATCAAATCTAGCAAGTTGAGGTTTTATGAATGAACAATAATAGCACCTGTCATGAAAGTTCACTTTATTTTCTCCTCCTTGACATTTGAAACTTAGTTTCAGGATCACACCCTTATGGTTTTCATCACTAACGTGAGCTACACTTTGTAGCTCAGTGTTACCTTTGATTATTTGTGTTCCATTATCTGCATTCTTGCTTGTCTATGACAATTTTCATGAGAGTTAATTGAGAAGCATAACACATTATAGGGAGCAGAGAGAGATTGGGATGCACTGATTAAGAGGAGCAAATAACTTTTCGCTAATATTGTGTGCAGATTGGTGTTACTGCAGGCAAAATAATAATATATTGATAGCAATTTAAAGATTGCTAATAGCCTGTAGCTAAATGTCTACCCCAGTAATGGCAGCAGTTTTAGGTGAGGCTGCATTTGGCAGTGCTGCAACTCCAGATGATAATCATTGATGGAGCAAACTGCACAGGCGAGAGCAATGCAGGGCGAGTACGCATACAAAAAGATGCCTCCCAATTGGTGGCAGGAGATACAGGGTGGAAACTTGTCGCCTTTGAAGATTTTCTGACGTTGGGACCAAAAGTGGGTCCTAATCCCCCTGGTGGTGTCTGGCTGATTGCTTGCATGATCTTCTGGGAGCACCACCAATTAGGAAGAGTAGGTGGAACAGGCACCCAGCTGACCCAATGCGAGGACCTGCAGCAATGTCTGGCCAGCAACACCACCAGGAGAGGCATGCTTGGAAGATGCATGAAATTATTAAAATATTTTGTGGCCTCAGCCAGGGCCAGGGAGAAAAATGGGCCCTGGTGTTTCTCCTGTTTCTGGAGGCCTCTTATTTCCCTCTCCCCACTTTTACCCTCCCTCTCAATCATCTCATCTCCCCCTAGCTCATCTCATCCATCCAGAATGACAAACAAACATACGTCTCAGGAGCAGGAATAGGCTGTTTAGCCTTTAGAACCTGCTCTGCCATTTGATAACATTGCCTACATCATATCAGTGACTATAACTCAAAAGTACTTAATTGGCTGCAAAGCAATTTGGGATACCGTGAAAGGCGCTGTACAAATGTAGGTTTTGTCTTTCTTTCATTACATACACATGCAGTAGGCAGAATAACTGTAATAGTGGTGAAATTGGCGGTCCAATGCTGAGTCTCTAAGGATAACTAATCACAGAACAATCAATGGATGGTTTCATCAAGGAGAGGTCATGCCTAAATCTGTTAGAATTCTTTGAGGAAGTAACGAGTAGGTTAGACAAAGGAGAGCCAATGGATGTTATCTACTTGGACTTCCAGAAGGCCTTTGACAAGGTGCTGCACAGGAGGCTGCTCAGTAAGATAAGAGCCCATGGTGTTAGAGGCAAGGTACTAGCATGGATAGAAGATTGGCTGTCTGGCAGGAGGCAGAGAGTGGGGATAAGGGGGTCCTTCTCAGGATGGCAGCCGGTGACTAGTGGAGTTCCGCAGGGGTCAGTGTTGGGACCATGACTTTTCACTTTATACATTAATGATCTAGATGAAGGAACTCAGGGCATCCTGGCTAAGTTTGCAGATGATACAAAGATAGGTGGAGGGACAGGTAGTATTGAGGAGGCAGGGAGGCTGCAGAAGGATTTGGACAGGTTAGGAGAATGGGCAAAGAAGTGGCAAATGGAATACAACGTGGGGAAGTGTGAGGTCATGCACTTTGGTAGGAAGAATAGAGGCATAGACTATTTTCTAACTGGGGAGAGAATTCAGAAATCTGGAGTGCAAAGGGACTTGGGAGTCCTAGTCCAGGAATCTCTTAAGGTTAACTTGCAGGTTGAGTCGGTAGTTAGGAAGGTTGCAATGTTGGCATTTATTTCGAGAGGACTAGAATATAAGAGCAGGGATGTGTTGCTGAGGCTTTATAAGGCTCTGGTCAGACCACATTTAGAATATTGTGAGCAACTTTGGGCCCCGTATCTCAGGAAGGATGTTCTGGCCCTGGAGAGGGTCCAGAGGAGGTTCACGAGAATGATCCCAGGAATGAAAGACTTAACATATGAGGAACGTTTGAGGACTCTGGGCCTATACTCGATGAAGTTTAGAAGGATGAGGGGGGATCTGATCGAAACTTACAGAATACTGAAAGGCCTGGATAGAGCGGACGTGGGAAAGATGTTTCCATTAGTAGGAGAGACTAGGACCCGAGGGCACAGCCTCACAGTAAAGAGAAGACCTTTTAGAACAGAGATGAGGAGAAACTTCTTTTGCCAGAGAGTGGTGAATCTATGGAATTCATTGCCACAGAAGGCTGTGGAGGCCAGGTCATTGAGTGTATTTAAGACCGAGATAGATAGGTTCTCGATTGGTAAGGGGATCAAAGGTTACGGGGAGAAGGCGGGAGAATGGGGTTGAGAAACATATCAGCCATGATTGAATGGCGGAGCAAACTCGATGGGCCGAATGGCCTAATTTCTGCTCCTATGTCTTATGGTCTTATGGGATGTTAGGAAAGTGGCTACAAAGAAATCACTACATTCACAAAACAATTCAGTATGGTTTACCTTACCATTACCACTCTGACTTCTCTGGCGCCAATGCACTGTCATACAATTGTGTTGTACACTGTGGGCAGAACCGTCCCAGATTTGCACTAAGTGTGGTAGCGGGAGAGAAAAAGGACGTTTTACCCATCGGCAACAATAGCGGCTTTTCACGCCGTATCATCCTATTCCCGGCACATCCCGTCTCATTAATAATGCATTCCCGGGAAATATGTCGTGTTGATGGCAGGACGGCCTCAGATCCACCCACCCTGCCGTCACCTCAGGCCTTAGTAATCCAGGTGCCATATTTCAAAGGCACCCCTGCACAGAGCTAGTTCTCTCTGAGGCATCAAAAGCTGCTGAAAAGTCATGGTTGCCAAAGGGAGGAAACGTGTTGCCCCAAAATTTAGTTACGCCTCTCTCGAGCACCTACTGGATGCAGTGGAGGCCCGCCATAAAGTCCTCTGCCCCCGGTCTGGGCGAAGACCAGCAAGCAAGGTCACCAATCCAGCATGGGAGGCGGTGGCAGCAGTGGTCACCAGTCCTATTTCTTTAATCAAATTTTCAGTCAGCTGTGCACCGTTAGATAAACACTACCCCTCCACACCATGCTTGGGGAACATACAGAATTGTAGTCAACTGGAAATGTAAAGCAAGCCAATTCCCCTATATTTCCACTGCTGCAGCAACTGGATGTTTTCTTTACACAGCAGAGCCAGGACAATTGATACCTGACTTGAAAAGGTGGGTAGGTATGTCCTGAGATCATTTTACTTAGCAAGGCAAAAAAGTGACTTTCACCTCAGAGGCATCGAGAATAGTTCTTTTAATATTGCTTAAACTATTTTTTTCACCTACAATAGCATTAATATGAATGCACAGTTACTGTTGATACCGATGAAACGATTTTCCCTGATGAGACTCGAGACCCAGCAACAACATGGTGCAACCTTGGGGCACTTCAGAATTTCAATAGAGCTTATGTATAGTGAAGAATCAATCAGTTTGAGATGAAATAGTTAATTACTGTATTATAATTTCACTTCAAACGAACAGAATAAATATTATGTTTAAAACTGGGAACACTGCAAATTTTAAAATGATAAATAATTAATAAAACTGGAAAAGAAAATGAGAGTGATATATGAATAAACACCTGTGTGGCCTTATTCTGGTGGACTCCTGACTATTTGCAATGGGATCCCTTCCAGTCGGAGTTCGGAGTATATTGTCATATAGTAATTGGACTGGTTGCTCATGAGATAGTAACAGTGAATACTTTTTGTTTTAAAGACTTTTCTGCAGATCTTGGGCGTGGTAGCTGTGGCAGTAGCTATTATTCCTTGGATACTTATTCCAATTACTCCACTTGTCATTATGTTCGTTTTCCTCCGGCGCTATTTCTTGGAAACGTCACGTGACATTAAACGCATGGAATCAACCAGTAAGTAGGACATTGGAAATTAAATTACAGGCAGTGACCTTTTTAAACTGTGTTGGGGATAACTTTTCTTGTGTTAACAAGGGGAGGGAAGAGGAAGAGGGAGGGCAAGAGAGGGAGGTGGGACAGGGAGTAAAGGGGAAAAGGTCTCTGAACATAGAAAATGAGTTGGGTCTATGATGAACAAGAATGAGTGGGTGGAAGTATTACCCTGCGAGAGCTCTGCCTCCTATCAGAGCACTGACCTCCATCGAACCTCTACCTTGCCCCCACCAAAACAAAAGTAAAAATGAATGTGATATTATGCTGTACCAAGTTATAATGGTAAATGTCAACACAAAATGTGATGAAACATCATAACAGGAGGCATACACGCAATGAATTTGAAATATGTACAAAGAATATGCTATTAATTGCTAAAGATAGTAACAATATTCAAAATTAACACCAAAAGTTATTGAAATATGTTAATTTTGTAATTCAGCTCGAAGCCCAGTTTTCTCCCATCTATCTTCATCCCTCCAAGGAATTTGGACGATTCGTGCCACGAAAACAGAGCCACAGTTTCAAGCAAAATTTGATGAACATCAAGATCTTCATTCAGGTGAAACGCTTCATGTGATTTTTTATTTATTATTTTCACAAATCCTTAATAATTTGCATGCTGTCTTGAAAACATTTTTAAAACAGAGAAAAAAATTCAGAGATATTTCAATGGAAATAATGCACTGTAAAACTGGAAAAAAGTTTAGCTCAGGTTTACCAGATGTTTCCTTCTCCTGTTCAGCTCCCAGTGACTTGCTGTAAGTTTAGACATAGGGTTAGGACAAAATTGGGCAATGCTGTTATGTGATGCCCACCATTGTGGAATAGGTGACCAATACCCACCTTCAGGACTTTGCACGATAGTGATTTAGACAAAGTGCTGGATGTTCACAGGATCTGTAGAAGCTACACTCCTCAAAGAGATCCAACATTCAGAAGAACAGAAACAGAGAAGAATGGAAGTTAAAAATTCAGTATCCACTGCATCATGAATGTTTGAAATGTGCTGTTACGGACACTATTTATGGATCTAAAGCGGCAATGGTGTACTTAATTCTGGAGACCATTTGTCTTCATACTCTGTTGTACTTCTATGCTTTATACGTGGAGTTAAGTTTACATTTGACCTAAGATATTTTAATCAAATGGCAGCTGAGTGATGAAAGGTTACATGATAGCACAGGCAAGAGCCAAATGCATGTGGCTTAAGAAATAAAGTAGATAGAAGCACAAATTCAGCTAATATAGTAACCATTTCAGTGACAATGCTACAAATGCTATGTGATTCTTGTAGCAACCTTCTATGTGTCTTATTTGGGAATGTATATGCTCTCTTTGCTCCTTTATTAGACAGCATTGCTGGTGCTGTTCGTGGATGATTGCACAATGTTCAGTACCATTCGCAACTCCTCACATACTGAAGCAGTCCATGTTCACATGCAGCAGGATCTGGACAATATTCAGGCTTGAGCTGATAAGTAGCAAGTAATATTCGTGCCACATAAGTGCCAGGCAATGACCATCTCCAACAAGAGAGAACCCAATCATCTCCCCTTAACATTCAATGGAATTGCCATTGCTGAATCCCTGACTATCAACATCCTGGGGGGGTTACTATTGACCAGAAACTAAACTAGACCAGCCATATAAATACTGTGGCTACAACAGCAGGTCAGAGGCTCTGAATTCTGCACTGAGTAACTCAATTCCTGACTCCCCATAGCCTGTCCACCATCTACTAGGCACAAGTCAGGAGTGTGATGGAATACTTTGCACTTACCTGGATGAATGCAATTCCAACAACATTCAAGAAGCTCAACACCATCCAGGACAAAGCAGCCTGCTTGATTGGCACCTCTTCCACCACCATCAACATCCACTCATAATATCACCACCTTCAACACCTCTTTGTCCCTTTGTCTATGACATCTTTTGGCTATCTCCACCTATCACTGGCCCTCTATCCAGCTCTACCTGTCCCACCCCCCCTTAAACCAGCTTATATTTCACCTCTCTTCTATTTTTACTTAGTTCTGTTGAAGAGTCATATGGACTCGAAACGTTAACTGTGTTTCTCTCCGCAGATGCTGCCAGACCTGCTGAGTTTTTCCAGGTATTTTTATTTTTATTTTTGTTTTCCACTCCCTCTACCACTGATGCACAGTAGCAGCAGTGTGTACCATCTACTAGATGCACTGCAGCAATTCACCAAACCTCTTTCTACAGCACCTTTCAAAATCCGTGACCTCTACTACCTAGAAGGACAAGGGAAGCAGATGCATGGGAACACCACCACCTCCAAGTTCCCATTCAAGTCACTCACCATCCTGACTTGGAACTATATCACCATTCTTTCACTGTTGCTGGGTCAAAATCCTGGAACTCCTTTCCTATAAGCGTGTAGGTGTTCCTACAACGCATGGACTGCAACGGTTCAAGAAGGCAGCCCTTCTTAAGAACAATTAGGGATGGGCCATAACTGCTGGCCTTGCCAGTGACACACAAATCCATGAACAGATAAAAAAAAGTGTAATGGCTCCTTCTTTTTCTCTTTAAATCCATGTGATTGCTGCTAAATATGATTGGGAACTAAATATAGACTACAGGATATTTAGAAATTCCCCAACATAAAAATTGAGAATGGAGCAGAAATGTTAATATTGATATTTACCGCATTGAAAGAAGATATTTCAATAAGGCTTAAAAGGCAATGGAAGCACCTAGTAGATACTGGTAGAGTTAAGGAACAGCAAAGCATGCAAGGAGTTGTCTACAACCACCTAGTTGTAGCGGTGATGTGGTGATATATAGAAATATATATATATATATATAGTATTTATTATAGATATATATATTATAGATATATTATATATAAAGATGGAGGTTAAGGATGCATGTAGAAACTGATTTTAATGAGGGATTAGAATTTTCATGGAAACTGGAAGTAGCAGAGCAGCTAAAGTAATAAAGGTAACAAATATCTAGAAAGTATTTCATATCGTTTTCCATGAACAGATGGGAACAGGCCATACCAGATATAATGATAGGTAATGAATCAGAATTAGTTAACAGTGTAACAGTGGTGCAGCATTGTGCAAATAGTGACCATTATATGATTGAATTTGATATTTGAGAGTGAGAAGGGAAAGTGACAAACCAAAGTTTTAAATTTAAGTAAGGCAAACTTCAAAAGGATGAGAAATAAATTGACCGCAGTAAGCTGGACTTAACTGTTAATGGATAAACCTACAAACATATAGTGGGAAATATTCAAAGATGTGTTTGGTACATTACATAACCAGTAAATTCCATAAAAAGTAAATGCAGCCATGGTCAACAAATAAGCGGCAGTGTCAAGCTAAAGAAAAGGCTCACAGAAATGTGAGGAATAATGGAAACCTAGAAGACTTGGGCCAGGATTTTACGGCCCCGCCACAGCGTGTGTCGTCGTCCCCCCCCGCCCCCCGGCAGATGCGGCGAACTATTTAAATCTCCATTCAGTTCAGCAGGGCCGTAATATCACGCCAGATGGGAGGGGCTGTAAAATCCTGGCCTTGGAAAACCGTGAAGAGCAATAAAAGGGTGCATAGGAAGTAATAAGGAGTGTATAAAGCAAATAAGCCAAAAGGTTACAAGGAATATCAAAGCTACCAATTTTTTTTTACAAATATACCATAATGAGTAATAAGGAAATAGGAGACTTATTAAATAAATACTTCTCCTCAACTTTGAAAATAGTTCAAATGAGGCCAAAATAACAGCATTACATGGGAACCTGAGTTGACCTGAAAATAGGTCAAAGCAAGGAAGCTAGTGGATTTAATATAAGCTTACTAAAATGACAATGGAGAATATAATATTAAAAATGGACAAAGCTCCAGGACCTAATGGTTTCCATCCAAGGTATTAGAAGAGACAAGTGAGGAAATTGTACAGGCATTACAATTAACAATATGCTGTTGATCCCTATCTTGAAAATTGTGACTAAGTTAGCAGTCACAGCCTTATGGCAACAAGTTCCAGATTGCCACCATTCTTTGTTTTGCAAAGTGTTTCTGATTTCACGTGAAAGTTTGCCAAACTGGGAGGGAGGGAGGGATTGGCCTGAGAGGAAAGATTTAATAGATAGGGCCTTTATTCTATGGCATTTAGAAGAATGAGAGGTGATCTCATTAAAACATACAAAATTCTTACAGGGCTCAACAGCATAGATGCAGAAAGGATGTTTCCCCTGGCTGGTGAGTCTAGAACCAGCGGACATGGTCTCAGAATAAGGGGCAGGCCATTTAGGACTGAGATAAAGAGGAGTTTCTTCAGTCAGAGGGTGGCGAATGTTTGGAATTGTCTGCCCCAGAGGGCTGTGGAGGCTCAATTGTTGAGTATGTTTAAGGCTGAGATCGATATGTTTCTAAAAATATCAAAGACTATGGGGATAGTGCAGGAAAATGGTGTTGAAGTAGATGATCCATAGAAGCCATGATCTCATTGAATGGTGGAGCAGGCTCAAAAAGCTGAATGGCCTACTCCTGCTCCATTTCTAATGTTCTTATATTCACTCCCAAATTACCTTGTTCTAATTTTAAGGTTATCCACTTCCCCCCACCACCACCTCACACCCCTATCTGGACTCCTGCACCAGAGGAAATCGTTTCTCGGTACCTACTCTATTGAACCACTGATCCGACAATGAGGACGATTTTGTAATGCAGCTATCTCTCCTTTAGCACTCCTAATATGTTCCAAAAAAAAGGTGTGCTGACCAAAAATGTACCAAATGAAAATCACTTTTCCATAAGAGAGCATAAAATAATGGTGGGTTGTGTTCCTCTCTAATTTTTAGATTAAGAACCTATTAGCTGCCTTGAACCAAACTGGCCCAAAAATCCTCTTTCTTACTAACTTTTACTAACTCTTTCAACTTTCTTTCCTCTCGCTGCTTCCCACTCACTATCCCTCCCACTTGCTGCTTTTTCCGTGACCCTCCTGCCTCCCGCGACCCTCCCACTTCCTGCCAGCTGCCTCTCACCTGCTTCCTCCCTCCAACTCGCCGCCGTCTCTCACTCCCTCTCTTTTGCCACCCCCCCTCCGTGGCGTTGGTTCACAGCAAGGGCTCAGAAGAGGGGTGGCAAACAGTAAACGGGTTCAGAAGAATGAAACACCGTGCGGGAGGCTTGGAGAGAGAAGTTGAGATCTGAAGGATCGGGGAAGGCAAGGGACAAGGGGGAGGGTCGGATGTGGGAACCGCCAAGCAAAAGGGTCAGGGGTAGGAAGCGGTGAGCAGGAGGGTTGGTGGAGGGAAGGGGCAAGTGGGAGGGAATGAGGAGGTGGGATAGGGGTGGTGAGTGTAGCAGTGGTGCCTTTAGAAATAGACAGAACATGCTCAGTAACTGCACTAAAATGGAAATGGAGGCAGCGCTATTTGGGAAACTTCCCTAATTTACAAACCGTGTTAAAAACGAAAATGCACTATTAGAATGTACTTTAAACAGGGATACCTGTGCATCACTTGTTGCTACAACTAAAAGGAACTCGAAGGGACTGCCCTGAAAACTATTTCGCAAATGCCAGTGTTAGACTCTGAAGATTCCCAGGAAGAATCGTATTTAAATTCCTCCTTGTCTGTCAATTGTTGGAAGGATTATTATTCAATGTCAATAGTTCATTGTTTCCCCATACAACTAGCAGGTTATCAATAAAAAAAAAGTATTTACTAAGCTTATTTTTAAGAGTTAAGGAGATGTTTTTGAAATTGGATCTGATTTAAAACCTCATTCTTGTTGAGTCTGCTTTACTCCCAGTGCAAATTTCAGTGAATGACACTTAGAGGTCGCAGCATAAAATCATAAGAAATAGGAGCCAGAGTAGGCTGCCCAGTCCCTTGAGCCAGCTCTGCCATTTAATAAGATAAGGCTGATCTGATTGCGGTCTTAAGTCCGCTTTCCTGCTGGCCCGCCAGAACCCTTGACTACCTTGCAGATCAAACATCTGTCCAACTCTATTCACTGGCACAGCCTCCCATGTTTTCTGGGAACAAGAATTCCAAAAATTAACAACCCTCTGAGAGAAGAAATTCTTTCTCATCTCTTCCTTAAATGGGAGACCCCTCATTTTTAAACTGTGCTCCCAGTACTAGATTCTCCCATGAGGGGAAACATTCTGTTAGCATCTACCCTATCAAGCCTCCAAAGAATATTATATGTTTCAAGAAGACCACCTCCCATTGTTCTAAACCTGAGTATGGCTAAGCCTGCTTAACCTTTCCTCATAAGACAGCCCTTCCATCCCAGGGATCAGCTTAGTGAACCTGCTCTGAACTGCTTCCAATGCAAATACATCCCTTCTTAAGTAAAGAGACCAAAACTATACACTGCAATCTCAGCAATGCTCTATAGTTCTAACAAGACTTCCCTGTTTTTATACTCCATCCCCCTTGCAATAAAGACCAACATTCCATTTGCCTTGCTAATTACTTGCTGCACCTGCATACTAACTTTTTGTGATTCATGTGCGAGAACACCTAGATCCTTCTGCACCACAGCATTCTGCATTCTCCCCATTTAAATTATATTCTGCTTTTCTATTCTCACTGCCAAGGTGGACAACCTCACATTTTCCCACTTTATACTCTATCTGCCAAATTTTTTCCCTCCCACTCAACCTTTTTGCAGACTCTTTGTCTCCTCACAAGCTGCTTTCCTACCTATCTTTGCGTTACCAGCAAATTTGGCTAAAATACACTTGGTCGCTTTATCCAAATCATTAAAATAGTTGAGGCCCCAACACTGATTTCTCTGGCATTCCACTAGTTATAGTTTGCCGGCCTGAAAATGATTCATTTATTCCAACTCTGTTTCCTGTTTGTTAGCCAATCCCCTATCCATGTAAACATATTACTCCCAACACCATGGGTTCTTATTTTCTGTAGTAACCTTTTATGTGGCCCCTTTTGAATGCCTTTTGGAAGTCTAAATCCACTACATCTACAGGTTCTCCTTTATTCACCCTACTTTTACATCCTCAAAGAACTCTACTACATTTGTCAAACACCATTTCCCTGCCATATAACCATGTTGACTCTGTTTGATTGTATTATGGTTTTCTAAATGCCATTTACTACTTCCTTAATAATGGATTCCAGCATTTTCCCAATGACAGATGTCAGGCTAACTGGCCTGTAGTTTCCTGCTTTCTGTCGCCTTCCTTTTTTTGAGTGGAGGTTTTACATTTACAGTTTCCGTCCACTGGGACCTTTCCAGAATCTAGCAAATTTTGGAAGATTGCACCCAACGCATCCACCAGGCTGGATTTTCTCCTTTGAGGCTGGAATCGCAAGCCAGGAGATTTCCTAACGTTACGATCTCACCTCCTGCCTGGTAGTGCGCGCCCACATTATTTTTATGGTGGAGTGGCAGAGATGGGCTGGAGTCAGGGCCACCGCCTCCTGAAACAGGCTTGAGGTAGGAATGGAGCCAGGTAGATGTCGAGTCAGGCAGGTTAGAATTCCCTCCTCAATTCGCTGGGCAGCCAAGACCCATCCCTCGCCTCCTATTGAACTGCTGCATCTCCATAATCCCCCAACCCCTCGATACCCACATGCCCCATCCATATCCGCCCCCCCATTGCACCCCATATTCCCTTATGCCCCCATATCCCAATGGAATTGCACGTGGCGGCACATTTGTTTGGGAAATGGTGCCAGTGCTTGTAATTATGCGAGGCACATCTTTGTTGTATCACCTATTTAAAGTGAAATTCACCTCTTTGGTTGAAATATTCCACACCTGTTAGTTAATGTTTAAATTATGTTAATTTTAGTTGGTTTGTTACAGTGAAAGTTTGAAAAAGTGAAATCTTGTCCAGCGGTATTCTTTACATTGGCATCATGGGCATTCCTTTCTTATTAAAAAGTTATCGGTCTCCACAGGGATCATAACAATACTCTAATGCATCTGAAGACTTTTCCACTTTCACATTGTTGGTCAAATTTAATGGTCACTTACTTTTCTAAAAAAGCTTTTTCATCAATCACTGCATTAAAACCATAATTAACTTTACATGTAATTATATAATGCTACGTGATAATTTAGCAGCACCTATTAAACTTACCTGTCAAAATGTTCCTGACTATAGGACAAGCTTCGCCACCCCCACCCCCCCACCACCACAATGGTCCATGACACCTCTTGAGTTGGCGTGAACCACGTCTCCTTCAGAAGCTCTATTAAATTCTCTATTAAAATTGCAGGTAGTCTGAAATCACAACCCTTGCAATGGAGCCATTAGTGTCAGGATTGCTGCACGCAGGCTTGCGCTCGCATCCTTAAAAATACCACACGATGAAGAGAATCATGTCCCGCCAACCTCTTTCCCCCTCCCCCACTTCCATCTGATATAGGTTTGTCTTGCACCAGGACAGTGGTATCCGGTCCCACTATCTCTGCAGTCATTTCTTTTAAGACCCTAACATGCAAGTTATCAGTTCCAGGGGACCTGTCAGCCTTTGGAGAAAAAGTACTAGGCAAGTGAATGGGACTAGTGATTGTGATTGCTTAAGGTTCGTCCCTCATTTTGCTTCTTGATTCTTTACTGTAATTGGGATATTATTTGTGTCTTCTACCGTGGAGACAGATATTCAAAGTCTCACCCATTTCATTATTAATTCTCAGTTTCATCCTCCAAGAGATCAACACTGACTTAAGCTACTCTTTTCTTTTGATATACTTGTAGAAGATTATAATGTCCCTTTTAATATTTCTTGCTAATCTACTCTCATACTCTAATTTCAACCTCTTCATTATATTTTTAGTCATCCTTTGCTGTTTTCTAAAATGTTCCCAATGTTCTGGCTTACTGCTAATCTTCACAGCATTGTAAGCCTTTTCTTTGAATTTGATATCCTTAATATCCTTAGTTTAGCCACAGATGGTGTATCCTCGTAGAATCTTTCTTTGTCAATGGAATATATCTTTGCTGAGAGTTATGAAATAGCTCCTTAAATATCTGCCACTGCTTCTCTACTTGTCTTCTCTGTCTTCATACCCTTGTAATTGCCTTTATTTAAGTTTATTGCTCTAGTTTCAGACCCAAATTTCTGACCTTTAATCTGAATGTGAAATTCTATCATATTATGATCACCCTTGCCTAGACGATCATTTACTATGAAATTATTAATTAATCCTGTCTCATTACACATTACCAGGCCTAAAATAGCCTGCTCCCTGGTTGGTTCCGGAATGCATTATTCTAAGAAACTGACCCAACTGCACTCTACCAACTCATCTCCAAGGCTACTTTTGCCAATTTGGTTCATTTAATTTACACCTAACTCCCACCAGTGACTTCATACTTGTGCTATTTCTTATGTACACCCAAACTGATTCTGCAGTTTGATCTTCAAAGCCAAGATCATTTCTCACTAGTGCACTGATCTCATTCTTTAATAACAGTGCTACCCCACTTCCCTTTCCTTTCCTTCCTATCTTTCCAAAATGTCAGATATCCTTGAATGTTCAGTTTCCAGCCTTGGTCACTATACAACCATGACTCTGTGATGGCTATCATATCATCCCTCATTTATTTCTATTTGTACTATCAATTCATCAATTTTGTTATGAATGCTGCGTGCATTCAGTTAAAGAGCCTTTAATTCTGTCTTTTTTTTACCAGGTTTCCCTACTCTAACCAGATTTGCTGGTGCGTTTGTATAATCTGCCCCTACTTGTCAATTCTGATTATCAGTACCTGTATTGCTACTTTGCACTATTGCCATGTCCTTTCTCTTTAACCTCCCAGATCTCCCCTCACAGGAACCCTTCACACACTATTTAGTTTAAAGCGCTCTATACAGACCTAGTTATCCAATTCACCAGGGTACTGTACTCATGTGGGTCAGGTGAAAACCGTCCTAACAGTACAGCTCTCTCGTGTCAATGTATAAATAATCACACTGCATGGCAGTGTTAAAGCCAATTGCTAGTTAAGTAGGTGATGGGCATTGATTATCCCATCTAAACAGAATAAAAAGATACAGCTGGAACGTTTTTTGGGGAAGCTACTGAGTAGCACTAAGGAATTGTCTTGAAAATAAACCAGATTAAACCGAAACACCAGCCTGGATTACTTCTTCTCCTGCAACCTCTTATTGTAAGTAGCATGGTAGCAGAGGATGAATTTTAAGCTTTGGTGATTAATTGCTGCATATGGAGATTTTTGTCTCAATCCTCTGAGGGAAAAGAAGTGTGCTGTTGCTGACAATTTAAGTTACAGAATGGTGGAAGGACTGTGCAAAATCGCAAACTTTGACTATCCACCAATTTTTTCTGACTCTGAACCTTATCAGCAATGGAAGGCTGAAGTTGAAATGTGGAACCGCGTTACTTTCACACCCTGGAAGAAGCAAGGTATGGCTTTGGCGTTATCATTATCAGCCAAAAGTAAGATAAGGAGTACTTTCAGAATGGAAAGTGGATGATTTGGAACATGAAGAGGGACTGAACCTTCTGTTACAATTTTTGCATAAGTTTTACAAAAAGGATGAGTTATTGGAAGCGTACGAAGCTTGGACGATCTTTGATAGATTTAGGAAATCAGATGATCAGTCCATGGGAGAATATATTATGGATTTTGATACAGGAGACTACAGAGATTTGAACTTGAAATTCCGGAATATGTATTGGTATTTAAATTACTGGTCTGTGCTCACATTTCCCACGTTGATAGTCTTTCAGTACTAACAGGGGTTCAATTCCAGGGGAAAAAATCTCTCCTAGTTCAAATGGCTGCTGCCCTAAAAAAATTTCTGGGGAAACAGTTGTTCCCTGCCACTTTCTTAGCAAACGCAAACAGCTATGCTGTGAAACAAAAGGATAGAGGATTCAATAGTGGTGGAATTTCGAGGTTGACCAAATATTAGACAAAGATTCCAATCCAAAAATGCGGTTAATGGCAAGAGGTCTGAAAATGGTCGTAACCCTAGCCAATTTGAGAGTCGGGACAAAAAGCATGTCTGGGACTTTGACCATAGGCGTTTAAACCCAAAAAATGCATGGGGCATGGTTAGTCGGTGTTTTTGGTGTGATTCCCAGTATCATTACGCGATGAATTGCCCATAGCGAAGGAATTGCGTTTTTGAAGTGACCCACGAGACGGATTCATCTGAAAATGATGATGGTGACTGCCATGAAGGAATTCTATTGATCACTGAGAGTTTGAATCCAGTGATGAGTATTTTGATGGTGGATTCCTTCAACTGTGCAGTTCTGGACTGTGGTTGCACATCTATGCTATGTGGCATGGACTGGCTTGACTGTTATCTGGAGCCTCTCGATGAGGCAGACCGGCGGAACGCCACTGAGTAAGAAAGCTCTACCTACTTCAGGTTCAGAGATGACAATACATTAACATCCTCCAAACGGCTGGTCCTCCCTTGTAAGATAGCAGGGATCAATCTGTTTATCAGTACTGATGTGGCTTCTAGCAAGATACAGCTATTGTTAAGTTGATCTGCGATGTAGAAGGCTCAGATGACACTAGATATGGAGAATGATAGAGCAGTCATGTTTGGAAAAAATGTAGATCTACATTTTACTCGGTCAGGTCATTACTGCTTGCCAGCTGCAGAAACTTGAGCTCCAGGCTTCAGAGCTTGAGCGGTGGCTGGAGTCACTATGGTGCATCTGCAAGGCTGAGAGCTATGTGGATAGCACTTTCAAAGGGGTGGTCACACCGCAGATTAGGAGCATGCAGGAAGAAAGGGAACGGGTGACCGCCAGGCAGTCCAAGAGAACCAGGCAGGTAGTGCAGGAATCCCCGCTTGCTAATTGGTTTTCCGTTTTGGATAATGGTGAGGGCGTTGGTTACTCAGAGGACTGCAGTGAGAGCCAAGTTTGTGGCACCACAAGCAGCTTGGCTGTACAAGAGTGGGGGGAAGAAAAAAGGAAGAGCAATAGTGATAGGGGATTCATTAGTTAGGGGAACAGACAGGTGTTTCTGTATCCATAGACGCGACTCCAGGATGGTATATTACCTCCCTGTTGTCAGGGTCAATGATGTCACCGAGCAGATGCAACACATTCTTCTAGGGGAGGGCAATCAGCCAAAGATAGTGGTCTACTTTGGTACCAATGACTTAGATAGGAAGGGGGATGTGGTCCTGTTTTGGGAGCTAGGTCAAAAATTAGCAAGCAGGACCTCAAATGTAGTCATCTCTGGGTTACTCCCAGTGCCATGTGCAAGGAGATTAAGGCAGATGAATGCATGGCTGGAAAGATGACACATGAGGGAGAGCTTTAAGTCCCTGGGACACTGGGACTGCCTCTGGGGAAGATGGCACCTGTACAAGCCGGATGGGTTGCACCTGAACAGAGCCGGGACTGAGTTCTTGCAGGGCATTTTGCTAGTGCTGTTGGATGACTTTAAACTAACTTGGCAGGTGTGTGGGAACCAGGAGAGAACATTAGAGAGTAATACCAAGGTGCACAAAATACTGGGAGAGACAGGTAGCACTAGGTAGGTGGAGTTGGAGTAAGGGAGAAAGTAAAGAAGTCTAAATCAGGGTTATCCTGCACATATGTGAATGCATGGAGTATAGTTAATAAGATTGGTGAGTTACAGGTACAGATTACCATGTGGAATTATGATGTTGTGGCGATAATAGAGACCTGGCTCAAGGAAGGGCAGGACAGGGTGCTAAATATTCCTGGGTACAATGTGTTCAGGAAAGATAGGACTGAAAGAAAAGGAGGAGAGGAGTGGCAGTATTGGTTAAGGAGAACATTGCAGTATTGGAGAAAAAGGATTTCCCAGAGAGTTCAAGGACCGAATCAATTCGGCTAGAGCTAAGGAACAAGAAGGGTGCAATTACATTGCTCGATGTAGTCTATAGACTACCAGCTAGTGGGAAGGATGTAGAGGAACAAATCTGCAGGAAAGTTACAGACAGATCCAAACATTATAGAGTAGTTATAATGGGGGGCTTTAATTATCCAACTGTAGCCTGGGGCAATGGAAATGTAAAGGGCAGAGAGGGGCAAGAGTTCCTAGATTGTGTTCAGGACAATTTTCTACAGCAGTATGTGTCCAGTCCAACAAGAAAGGTTGCACTGTTCAACTTGGTTCTTGGAAATGAGGTGGGCCAAGTAGATCAAGTATCAGTGGGGAACATTTAGGAGACAGTGATCATATTATGATAAAGTTTAGGATGATGGGAGAAAAGGACAATGGGCAATCCAGAGTAAGAATGATTAACTGGGGGAAAGCCAACTTTAATGGGGCAAGAATGGAGCTGGGCCAGATAGGCTGGAACCAAAGGTTGGCAGAACTAGCTGAACGATGGGCTACCTTCAAAGAAGAAACGGTTTGGGCACAGTCAAGATATATTCCCTCAAAAGGGAAAGGTAGGGCAAACAAATCCAGAGCTCCCTGGATGAAAAAGGAGATACAAATTAAGACAAAGAAGGAAAAGTGCGCTAATGACAGGTGTCAGGTAGAAAACTGAGAACTAAGCAGAATACAGAAGGTTCGGAGGAGAGGTGAAGGAACAAATAAGAGAAGCAAAGAGGGATTATGAGAAAAGACTGGCAGCCAACATATAGTGGAATCCCAAAGTCTTCTATAGGCATATAAATAGAGGGTGGTAAAAGGAGGAGTAGGGCCAATTAGGGACCAAAAAGAGGATTTACACATGGAGGCAATGGGCATGGCTGAGGTGTTAAATGAATACTTTGCATCTGTCTTTACCAAGGAAGCAGATGCTACCAAGGCCATGGTGACAGAGGAGGAAACTCTGTTTCTAGAAGAAATCAAAATTGATATGGAGGAAGTGTTGGATAAACTGTCGGTACTTAAGGTTGACAAAGCACTAGGATCGGGTGTGATGCATCCAAGGATATTGAAGGAAGTAAGCGTGGAAATTGCAGGGGCACTGGCCATAATCTTTCAGTCTTCCCTAGACTCGGGGGAGGCACCAGAGGACTGGAGAATTGCAAACATTGCGCCCTTGTTCAAAAAGGGCTGTAAGGATAAGCCCAGCAATTACAGACCTGTCAGTTTAACTTCATTGGTGGGGAAGCTTCTAGAAACAATTATTTGGGATAGAATTAGTAGTCACATGGAAAAATGTGGGTTGATCAGGAAGAGCCAGCATGGATTTCTAAAGGGGAAATCATGTTTAGCTAACTTGCTGGAGTTTTTTGAAGAGGTAACGGAAAGGGTAGCTGAAGGTAATGTTGTTGATGTGCTGTACATGGACTTTCAAAAGGCATTCGATACAGTGCCACACAACAGACTTGTGAGAAAAGTTATTGCTCATGGAATAAAAGGGACAGTAGTAACATGAATACAAAATTATCTAAGTAATAGGAAACAGAGGGTAATAGTCAATGTATATTTTCCAGGTTGGAGGAAGGTTTGTACTGGAGTTCCCCAGGGGTCAGTATTGAGACCCTTGCTTTAGATGGTTTATAGCCTATTAGACTTAGTTGGTTTGGCCCAACTCCATGCAAAAGCAAAATACTGCAGATGCTAGAAATCAAAATGAGAAACAGAAAATGCAAAAAACACTCGGCAAGTCAGGCAACATCCGTGGAGAGTAACAAAGTTAATATTTCAGGTCAATGACCTTTTATCATTCCTCTCCTCTATCTCCAAGAAGCAAGTCTTAACCATTTCATGCACAAAAGCTGTAATGTGGAGTTGTTGTTTAACAAAACTTATACTTATCCAAAGATATTTCATAGTTTTTTATGATAGTATGTGTGTATACGTGGCCACGTGTGCATCTGAGTGCGCAAATAAATGTTTGTGTAATGTTGGAAGCAATCACATTGGTGTTCACTTCGATTTCTTTATTTTGTTGAATAATATAAACCAAAATTAAGAAGAAACAAATATTCATTGAGTTGGCTCTGATAAATAAACTAAATAAAAAGTGAAAATAATGCATTTGTGCATCTTAAATTTCTGATGTTGGGTTGGGTGATTATCCACCTATGAATATAAGTGCTCCTGTCTGCTATGGATGTTTTACCTTTTGTGGTCTCTGATTTCAATCTTTATTTTCTGTAGCTGAGATGGTTACATTCTAAGAATATAATTGCTGCCATCACTAGTCTTGTATTGATAGAAAACTGCTCAGAAACCCCTCAACTTTCCAGTTGTATAAGTACTGTTGCCCACATCTGTGTATGTGGGTAATTAACTTACTAGCAAAACTTGCATTAAGAAATTACAGTCCGGCTACAGCCAACTTCACTCCTCGCCAGACTTGTAAAATTGAAATTGACTGTGGTGAAACACATTTGCCTTCAGCTATTAATACAGCTGTGCTTTAGTGTTGAATGTTTGTGTTCAACAAAATCCTTTCAATTATGCACTTGTTTGACATCGCATTTAAGATTTTGTCTTCCTCACCCCACTAAATTTCGAGCATATTTGAAACATAAAGTATTCACTAATGCAATGCTTCACATACAAGGAAGCCTAGAAATAATTATTTTTCTTTAAAAATATACTTTGTTCTTAAAATCTGTTAAAGTACATTCCAAAGTGAATATTATAGAGTGCAATAGAATTCAACTTTTCTCCATACAACATGTTCTACTCTGAGGTGAAAGCCTAGAAATAAGGGGAATGTGGTGAATTTGGTATTAGTTTGTGGCAGCCACATGCTAGTCCGTGTGGAAAAACCTTTTGGAAACGCCATTTGCTCAGAAGTTGTGCATTTCATTCTGTGAACTAATGATTCTCTTACCACATTGCTCACTGCCTGGTGGATTGGGAATTTGCTTGTTTGAAATTTGGACCTATCAAGTAGGAACAACTAGGGCAGAATTTTTCGTGCCCACTGACATTGGACGTCATGGCAGGCGTGAGCGGACAATGGTGGGAAGGCCAAAAATCAGTTTCGCGAAGTCATGAAACCAGTTTGTAATTGTCTGTTGCACCCGTCAATGACAGGCAGCGATTCTCCTCGCTGCACATCGGGAACTTCATTGTAATACATCAGCGTACCATTATAAGTCCAACTTGCCGCAATCATCCCCCTGAAGCTGGATTGTCTGAGCATATCACGCCAACGTGTTTCACAACTGAACATAAGCAACGTGCACCTGGCGAGCTGCACTTTGCTCAGGACTTTGAGGCTTGTTTGCCTACCTTGCTTTGGGCAGTAATCATGGTCATTGGCGCCAGACTTCACAGCACCACATCACTTTTAGGGGGGCTGAAGGGCAGGTCTCTACTTACAAGACCAGCCGTAATGCGGGGTTGGCTTTTCATTGGCTGCAGAGCAATGGCTTGCTTGGGGAAGGGAGAGAAGTGGCCTCAGGCAAAGGAAGAGGCTGCAGGCTAGGGCATTATTGGCGTAGGGGGGTATCCCAGGGTGTGTATGGAGACACATGTTGATCTGTGTAAGCGACCACAAGAGGGTGAGAGCTGAGGAGGCAGTCTCCAGATGGAGATGTGAGGGTGTGTGTGAGAGAGTGACTGGTGATGTTCCTTGAGCTGGCAGTGAGTGAGATGCCGGTGAATGTGTGATGAGATTGAGAGCGTGAGAGTTTAGAGTGACCTGTCGCCTTACCCTGGCACAGATGAAATCATTCATCCTCTTTCTGCACTGGATGGCGAACCTCTTCTGTGCAGTGTTGGCACTGACCACCACTGCCACAGCCTCCCAAGCCAGACTGGTGACACTGATGGGCCTCCTGCAGCCAGGGCGGGGTTAGAGGACACATGGCGGGTTCACATGGTGTCAAGAAGGCGTTCAAGGAATGCTGCAGTCTGTGCAGCAGTCCTGGCCTGGAAGCACTGAGAGGTGTGCTTGCGGCTGAACTTTGAATATAGTGCCCGGTGTGATGAAGCGGCGAGGTGACGGCATGGCAGGCAATTCGGAGGCCACCTGCCAGCGAAACAGCGTGTTTCCCGGGAATGTATGATTAATGAGTTGGGATTGGGACGATACGGCACGAAAACCCACCATTGCGGCCAGCAGGTAAAATGTCCTTTCTTGCGCCCCTTCCACACCTAGTGCAAATGCAGGGTGATTCCACCCAATGTCTTGCACCATGCTCAGCTGTTAAGTTGTAAAACTTGCTGATGGAGAGTTTAGTAAAGAGTGTGACTAAGAGTGGCGGCAGTTACCTTCGTGAGAATATACACCCTTCTTACAGCAGCCTGCTGTGCACTTCAGTTGGGGATAAATTATGCTATTTTTACTCCTTTGTTAGACAACAGTGCTGGTGCTGCAGGTGTAATGGCTGGGTGGTTGCTGCTAAGCATGCAACTGATGATGTCATACAGATAGGTAGCAAGAGCATTGGATTGATTTTATAGAAACAAAACTTTTAATGACACCGATGAAAATGTTTACAGCTTCAATTTTCTTAATTAACCCCAGCCCAGATTTATTTTTTCAGCAAAAAGCTGTGTTCTGAATTGTTATGTAATGTGTACTTCAGTGTGATTTTCTTTAGCTTTATTTCCTCTTTTTTTCTGCAGAGACATGGTTTCTTTTTCTATCCACTTCACGGTGGCTTGCTGTTCGCTTAGATGCTCTTTGTACAGTTTTTGTTACCGCTGTTGCTTTTGGATCTATTATAATGGCAAACCGTAAGTAGGAATTCCAGCTCTTTCTTTACAATGTATTGTAATCTATCGATATAATTATAAGTGCACAGTTTTTCTATCTAGTTGAAATTCTTCAGGAAAACTGATTATTAAATTAGCTTTCCATCGTTAAAAATTGTTCTTTATTTATTTTCCATCCTGCATTCATTTTGCATTACTTAAGGAGAGGTAGCAGGTAAGTTTCTATTTAACATAGAAATACATGGAGTGTTCAAATGTTCTTCTGGTTGATGTGATCACTAACTGGGAACTTCAGCGCTATTAACCTACAAGCTTTGAACAAGATCTTGATTTCATGCCATGGTACTGACAGATTCGACCAGGCATTATATTGTGTTCATTTACAGAGGGCAGTAGGGTTTTTCTGCTTTAAAAAAACAAATTGAAGGACTAATGTCTAGAGTGCAAAACTCCAAGACTGGAAAGGATATAAGAGGAGACAAGATAACTCAGTATGTAATTAATTGGTGCAACCAAATTTGCTGTGCAATTTTTATTTAGTACTTCAAAAATGTTAAGTTTCTGCTCAGGGTGCACAGCTAGGTATCTATGCATCCTTCCTTGCACAAAACAATCATCCAAGTTATAATTGGAGGAGAAGGAAGGAATGAGGGAGAGAAGTGGATTTTATTTTCACTTAATACCCAGTCAGTACTGAATACTAGAACTCATTTTTATACTGAAATTGGACTCAGCAATCACATCCAACTGGGCAAATTATTGGAACTCTTTTTAGACTCTGCTCATTTCTTTGAATTTAATTTAATTTAAATTTATATGTTGGTGTTGCATGCATACAAAGCAAGTATGTGCCAAATGTGCAGACCTAAAGAAAAAAATCCAAGGAAATGGAAATGTAGGTAGGAAAGAGGGAGAGGATATGGTGATGGTATCATTAAGGAGTATGGGGAGCACCTGTTGTATTTAGAGTTTACATAGGCAGCTGGGAATCAGGCATGACACTGCACTTTCCTGAGCCTTCATTTCATGGCTTGCATCTCAAGTTGATCAAACTAACAAAGCAGGGCTTTCTTCCTTCAGCAATCAAGAGTTAAGTAGACTCAGAACGTTTCTACTATAGAAGCTTGTAACATGAAAGATGTGGGGCAGAATTTTACGCTCCCCTGTTTAAGGATTTGTAGGCAGGGGATGAACGTAAAATTCCTTGGTTGGGCTTCTCTCTAGGTTCCCCCCGGACACCTCTGCAATTTTATGTTGGGCGACTGAGGCCTTGCCGCAATGGAGGCCCTTAAGTGGCCAATTATTGACCACTTAAGGGCTGTTTTCCACCCAGCCTCAATGTTTAGGCTGGCAGGAGGAGTTCCAGGGTATGGGGGAAGCCCAAAAGTAAATCGGGTTCAGGTCTCAGATGGGAAGATTGGTGGGGGGGGGGTGGGAAGATGCTCCAATAGGAGCCCCCTTAAGGTCTATAACTGCGGGATCTCTCTCCTCCTCCCCCCACCACCACGTGTCTCGGTCGACACTCCAATTCCCCTCTGCTCACACCCCAGGCCTCTGCTACCCTCTCCACCCTGAGACCCCCAAAACTTACCTGCTCCTGGAATCCTGGGACTTAGGCTCTGGTAACTGACTGCAGTCTCAGCCCTGCCCATTGCAGCTTCTGGTGTTGCACAGACTAGAGGGTTGCCAGCCAACCTGAATGACTTGCATCTCTCTAAGCCGGGACTTCCTCCTGAGTGAGGAGCGGAAGTCCTGCCTCCAGCCAATAGATGCTTGTTGGAGAGTGAAATCGCTGTGGGGCAGGCAGTGTCACCAGGGATGTGTTCCCCACTGACTCTGGAGGGAAACTCCACCATCCTAAAAATCCTGGCCATGTTTATTGGTGCAATGATCATGACTCCAACCCATTTGATTGTGACATTCTAATTTACTAAAAATCATGCTTTCCTCATAGCTTATAATCGAGAGCTCAGTTTTTTTTTAGCACTTTCTGATGAGAAATTAAATAGAGCACAATAGTATTAAAATTCTTGAAATATGTTTGGAAAGCTATCATGTTCATTTAGCAACTAATACCCACCTTGGACTTGTATCTTATGTTGATAAAAGCTTATGTCAACTTTTGAACCAAATCCCTGGAATGGACATCAACCAATTACCTTCCAATTCAGGCAAAGGTGTCGCACTGGGCCCAGCTAGTGCTATTTCAGGACAAAGGAAGAAGACGCGAATTAGGAGCAAGAGTGGGCGACTTGGCCCCACAGACCTGCTCTGCCATTTGATAAGATCATGTCTGATCTGATTGTGGCCTTAACTCCAATTTCCTACCAGAAACCTTGACTTCCTTGTTGATCAAAAATCAGTCCAACTCTGCCTTGAATAAATTCAATGACCCAGCCTCCACTGATCTCTGGGGAAGAGAATTCCACAGAGTAATGATCCTCTGAGAGAAAAACAATTCTCCTCATCTCAGTCTTAAATGGGAGAATTCTCATTTTTAAACTGTGTCCCCTGATTCTAGACTCTCCCACAAGGGGAACATCCTCTCAGCATCCACCCTGTCATGTCCTCTCAGGATCTTGTATGTTTCAACAAGATCAACTCATATTCACCTGAAGTTCAATGGGCATAGGCTCAACCTGATCATATTCACCTGCTCAACCTTTCCTCATAAGATAACCCCTCCATCCATGGAATCAGTCAAGTGAACCTTCTCTGAACTACTTCTAATGTCATTATATCCTTTTTTAAGACCAAACTGTACACAGTACTCCAGATAGAATTTAACTAAGGCCCTGTATAGCTGTAGCAACACGTTTGTTTCATTTGTTCATGGGATGTGGGCATCGCCGGCCAGGCCAGCATTTATTGCCCATCGCCTAATTGCCCTTGAGAAGGTGATAGTGAGCTGCCTTCTTGAACTGCTGCAGTCCATGTGGTGTAGGTACACCCACAGTGCAGTTAGGGAATTCCAGGATTTTGACCCAGCAACAGTGAAGGAATGGCAATATAGTTCCAAGTCAGGATGGTGTGTGGCTTAGAGGGGAACTTCCAAGTAGTGGTGTTCCCATGTGTCTGCTGCCCTTGTCCTTCTAGATGGTAGTGGTCATGGGTTTGGAAGGTGCTGTCTAAGGAGGCTTGGTGAGTCACTGCAGTGCATCTTGCAGATGGTACACATTGGTGCCACTGTTCGTTGGTGGTGGGGGGAGTTAATGTTTGTTAATCAGAGTGCCAATCAAGTGGGTTGGTTTTTCCTGGATGGGGTCAAGCTTCTTGAGTGTTGTTGGGGCTGCACTCATCCAGGCAAGTAGAGGGTATTGCATTACACTCCTGTCTTCTGCCTTGGAGATGGCGGACAGGCTTTAGGGAGTTACTCACTGCAGGATTCCTAGTCTCTGACCTGCTCTTGTAGCCACAGCATTTATATGGCTAGTCCAGTTCGGTTTCTGGTCAATGGTAGCCCCCAGGATGTTACTTTTATACACGATTCCCCTTGCAATCAACACCAACATTCCATTTGCCTTCCTAATCTCTTCCTGTACCTGCATACTAACTTTTTGTGATTCTTTTTAAAAATTCTTTCACAGGACGTAGGCATTGCTGACTAGGCCAGCATTTTTATTGCCCTTCCCTAATTTCCCCTGAGAAGGTGGTAGTGAGCTGCCTTCTTGAACCGCTGTTGTCCATGTACCAGGACATCCAGATCCCTCTGTACCGTAGAGTGTCTCTCCATTCAATAGTATACTGCTTTTCTATTTCTCTCACCAAAGTGGACAAGTTCACATTTTCTCATATTGTACTCCATCGGCCAAATTTTTTCCACTCACTTAACCTATCAAAATCTCTTTGTAGATTCTTTGTTCTTTTGATAACTTACTTTCCTACCTTTCTTTGTGTCATCAGCAAATTTAGCTACCATTCATTTGGTCCCTTTATCCATCATTGATATAGATTGTGGATAGTTGAGACCCTAGCACTGATCCTTGTGGAACTCCACTAGTTACACCCTCCAACTTGAAAATGACTCACTTATGCCAACACTGTTTCCTGATTGCAAACTAATCCTCTATCCATGCTAATATGTCACTCCCTGCATCATGTATTGATGTACTATTGTGTACTATTTTGTGTAGTAACCTTTTATGTGGCACCTTATCGAATGCCTTTTGGAAATCCAAGTACACCACATCTGCAGGTTCCCCTTTATCCAAGTAGCTTGTTACTTCCTCAAATAACTCTAATCAAACATGATTTCCCTTTTCACAAAGCGATGTTGACTCTACCAGATTGTATTATTATTTTCTAAATGTCCCACTATTACCTCCTTAATAATAGATTGCATCAGTTTCCCTTTGACAAATGTTAGGCTAACTGGCTTATATTTTCCTGCCTTCTGTCTCCCTCCTTCCTGGAATAAAGGTATTACATTAACGATTTTCCAATCTGCTGGGACCTTTCCAGAATATAGGGAATTTTGGAAGATCACAACCAATGCATCTACTTTCTTGGTAGCCACTTCTTTTAAGACCCTAGGATGTGGGTAATCAGTTCCACATAACTTGTCAGCCTTTAGTTCTAATAGTTTTGCCAGTATCTTTTCTTTTGATTGTGATTGTTTTCCCTTTTTTCTCTTGATTTTTAAGAATTCTTGGGATTTTTTTTGTGTCTTCTACAGTAAAGACAGGCACAAAACACCTGTTCAACACTTCTGCCATTTCCTGAACTCCCATTCTTAATTCCCCAGTCTCACCCTCTAAGGTGTTAATGTTGAATTTGTGTTGCAATGAAGTGCTTGCTTTAAATTGGTATTTAAACCCGCCATCCCCAATTGGGGAAGGATCTGTCCAATCTTCTGACCTTCCACTAATCTTCTTCTTATTGTCCGCTTTTACTTTCAATTTGACACTATCCTTAATTTCCTTAGTTATCCACGGATGGTGCATCCTTCTCAGAGTCGTCTTTCTCAATTTAATATACAATTGTTGAATGTCATGATATATTTCCTTAAATGTCTGCCAATGTTTCTCGACCATCTTACCTTTTAAGCCATTTTTCCAGTTCACTTTAGCCAGCCCTATCTTTATTCCCTTGAAATTATCTTTATTAGTCTTAGACCCACACTTCTTGCCCTCAAACTAAATATGAAATTCTATCATGCTATGATCAGTGTTGCCTGGAGGCTCCTTTACTGTGAGGGCAGTAATTAATTCTATCTCATTGCACATTACCAGGTCAAAAATAACCTGCTCCCTGTTTGGCATTAGAAGATACTGCTCTAAGAAATTGTCCCAAATATACTCTGTGAATCCATCTTTGCCAATTCAATTTGTCCATTCTATATGATTACAATCACCTATGATTATCACAGTACCTTTCTAACAAATCCCCCATTATTTCTTCCAGTATACTCTGTCCCACAGTGTAACTACTGTTAGGGAATTTACAAGCAACTCCCACAAGTGACCTCTTAGCTTTGCTATTTCTTATCTTTACCCAATCTGAGTCAACATCTTGAAATAGTAAAATAAGGTAATCTATCACTACTGTACTAATGTTATCCTTAATTAACAGAGCTACCCCACCACCTTTTCATAGCTTCCTATCTTTCCAAAATGTCAAAAAGCCTTGAATGTTTAAATCTCAGCCTTGTTCACCATACAACCATTTCACTGAAATGGCTATCAAGTCATACATATTTATCTCTATTTGTACTGTCAATTCACCCATTTTGTTAGGAATGCTGCACGCATTCAGATACAGAGCCTTTAGTTCTGTCTTTTTACCAATCTTGCAAACTCTGGCCTTATCTGCTGGTGCGCTCTCATGTTTATATGCTTTGCCCTATCATTACCTATATCCTTGCCCAATAGCATTACCCAATCTCTAATACCTTTATCCATTCTCTTTAATTTACCACATTTGCACTCACGTGATCCCTCCACATTCCACCCTCCTCCACCACCCCCCGCCATGTACATTTAGTTTAAAGCCCTCACTACCACCTTAGTTATACAAGTTGCCAGAACACCGGTCCCAGCTCAGTTAATGTGAAGTCTGTCCCAGTAGTATAGCTTCCCTAGTACTGGTGCCAATGCTCCATGAATCAAAACCCATTTCTCTCATGCCAATCTTTGAGGCATGCATTCAACTCTCTAATTTTATTCACCCTACGCCAATTTGCTTGTGGCTCCCATAGTAATACAGGGATTATTACCTTTGTGGTCCTAGTTTTTGATTTCACCCCTAGCTGCTCATAATCCCAAAGCAGAATCTTTTTCTTGGTCCTGTATATGTCATTGTTACCCACTAGAATTGCTCCCTGGACCACGATGCCATGGTCAGTTCGCTGATCTACCCTACAATCCCTGTTCTTATCCACACAAGCTGCAAAAACCTCAAACCTGTTGGACAATTGCGAGGGCTGAGGCTCCTTCACTTCTACCTTCTTGAACCCCATACCTGCCTCACCTGGAGTCACACCCTCCCACCCCTGATCACAGACCAAGTCAGAAGGCCCTAGCCTAAGGGGTATGATCCTTCCTGGAGCAAATTGTCCAGGCAACATTTCCCTTCCATGATGCATTGCAGTGTCTTAAGCTCACACTTCAGTTTATCAACGCTGCGCCAAAGTTCCTCAAACTGCAGACACTTACTGCAACCTATCATGTTAGATTCTAGAATGCATCACCTTCTGTTTTTGCATTGTTGGTCAGCAACTTAGAGTCTGTTTCTTTATGCTATGTTTCTGGAACTACTCTTTACCGACATGAGCAACATGCCAGCTTTTGATAAACATTATTCTTTTACTCTGACTGTGTAAACTGACATTAAAATAGAAAATGCTGGAAATAATTTCTGTTTTAATTTAAGATTTCCAGCTTCTACAATACTTTGCTTTGGCATTAGTGTATGAACTGACACCTGCTTTGTTGCTGCTGTGATCCAACATTCAAACGTAGACCAGCCTACCCATCTGAAGTGGTTGAGGGTGTGGCTTGGGTGAGGTGCCTCAGTGTTAATGTTGTAACTTTCCTACCTCTTGGAGAGAGCAGATGATTGGGGAAGTTGGGGTGTGGTTTATAAATTTGATTCCAAAAACTGTTTAATATTAGTCAATCACCTATAGCATGGCTGAGAGGTTTTGCCAAGTTGCTGTTGACTGAGCCACAAATAGATGTGAATGCCCTGTCAAAAGATAATTATCAACATTCCTTTCTTCCAGGAAATTAGTTTGCCCAGATACTTAGGGCCGGATTTTTATGGAGTCGGGAAGACTCGATGGCAGGCAGGATTGTTTCTGACAGGTCCAATTTTTTCCAGATGGGGGAAGGGGGTGGGTGTGATTCATACAGCAGGGCCATTTGAACTTAGTGCTGAGTTCAAATATGCCCCATTTTGGCTGGACCAAGAATCTTAACCCACAGTGTGGGAGTCATGAATTTATGGAGTAGATGCTTGGGGAGTCGATGGTGTAACGGACAGGACTGGTCCAAAGACCCAGGGCAATGCGGGTTCAAATCCACCAGCAGATGGTGGAATTTGAATTCAAAAAATCTGGAATTAAGAAAGTCTAAGGATGACCATGAAACCGTTGTTGATTGTCATTAAAAACCCATCTGATTCACTGATGTGCTTTACGGAAAGAACTCTGCTGTCCTTGCCTGTTCTGGCCTACATGTTAAATGCCCTCTGAAAATGGCCCAGCAAGCCAGTCAGTTGTACCACAATCACTAGAAAGTCTATAAGGAACGAAACCGGACAGACCGCCTGGCATTGACTTAGGAACTGAAAATGACAATGACAAACTCAGCCCTGTTGACCCTGCAAAGTCCTCGTTACATCTAGGGGCTTGTGCAAAAAATTGCAAGAGCTGCCCCACAGACAAGTCAAGCAATAGCCTGACATAGTCATACTCACAGAATCATACCTTAAAGAAAATGTCCCAGACACCATCATCACCATCCCTGGGTATGTCCTGTCCTGGAGGCAGGACAGACCCAGCAGAGGTAGCGACAGAGTGGTATACAGTTGGGAGGGAGTTGCCATGGGAGTCCTCAACATCGACTATGGACCCTGTGACGTCTCCTGGCATCAAGTCAAACATTGGGACGGTAACCTCCTGCTAATTACCACATACTGCACCCCTCCCCCGCCCACCCACTACCACCACCACCACCCCCCACTCCATCCCCCCAGTCCCTCAGCTGAAGAATCAGTGCTTCCTCCAAGTGGTGAGGATGGCAAGAGCACAGAGTATACTCAAGGCAGAGGACTTCAATGTCCATCACCAAGAATGGCTCAGTAGCACCATTACTGACCGAGCTAGAAGTCCTAAAAGACATGGCTGCTAGACTGGGTCTGGGGCAGGTGGTGAGGGAGCCAACGTTGTTAACCTCATCCTTACCAGTTTGCCTGTCGAAGATCTATCTGTCCATGATAGTATTGGTAGGAGTGACCACTTTACAATCCTTGTGGAGACAAAGTCCCATCTTCACATTGACAATACCCTCCGTTGTGTTGTGTGGCACTGCCATTATGTTAAATGGGATAGATTTCAAACAGATCTAGCAGCTCAAGACTGGGCAACCATGAGACACTATGGGCTATCAACAGCAGCAGCTAATTGTGCTCAATCACAATCTGTAACTACATGGCCCGGCATATCCCCCATTCTACCATTACCACCAAGTCACAGGATCAACCCTGTTCAATGAAAAGTGCAGGAGGGCATGCCAGGAACAGCACCAGGCATGCCTATAAATGAGGCATCAACCTGGTGAAGCTACAACACAGGACTACTTGTATGCCAAACAGTGTAAGCAGCATGCAATAGACAGAGCTAAGCAATCTCACAACTAACAGACCAGATCTAAGCTCTGCAGTTCTGCCACATCCAGTCGTGAATGGTGGTGGACAATTCACTGGAGGAGGAGGCTCCATAAATATCCCCATCCTCAATGATGGGGGAGCCCAGCACATCAGTACAAAAGGTGCGGCTGAAGCATTTGCAACAATTTTCAGCCAGAAGCGCCGAATGATCCATCTTGGCCTCCTCCGGAGGTCCCCAGCATCATCGATGTTAGTCTTCAGCCAATTCAATTCACTTCACGTGATATCAAGAAATGGCTGAAGCCACTGGATACTGCAAAGGCCATATTTCGGCAAGAGCACTGAAGACTTGTGCTCCAGAACTTGCCACGCCCCTAACCAAGCTATTCCAGTACAGCTACAACATTGGTATCTACCTGGCCAATTAATGAAGATCAGTCTGCTCTTGATCATCAGTAACGTGATGGAAGGGATCATTAACAGTCCAATCAAATGTCACTTGCTTAGTAACAACCTGCTCACTGATACTCAGTTAGGGTTCCGCCAGGGTCACTCAGCTCGTGACCTAATTACATCCTTGGTTCGAAGATGGACAGAAGAGCTGAACTCCAGTTTGAGGTGTGAGTCACTGCCCTTGACATGAAATCAGCATTTGACCGAATGTGGCACCAAGGAGACCAAGCAAAGCTGGAGTCAATGGGAATCGGGGAAACTTCACTGCTGGTTGGAGTCATACCTAGCAAAAAGGAAGATGCCTGTGGTTGTTGGGGGTCAGTTCTGTCAGTTCCTGACATCACTGCAAGAGCTCCTCAGGGTAGTGTCCTAGGCCCAAGCATCTTCAGTTGCTTCATCAATGACCTTCCTTCCATCATAAGGTCAGAAGTGGGGATGTTCGCTGATGATTGCACAATGTTCAGCATAATCTGCAACTCTTGATTCCTGATACTAAAGCCATCCATGCCCAAATACAGCAAGACCTGGACAATATCAAGGCTTGGGCTGACAAGTGGCAAGTAACATTCACGCCGCACAAGTGCCGGGCAATGACCATCTGCACAAGAGAAAAATCTAACCATCACCCCTTGACATTCAATGGCATTACCATTGCTGAATTCCCCACTATCAACATCCTGGGGGTTACCATGGACCAGAGACTGAACTGGACTAGCCATATAAATCGTGTAGCTACAAGAGCAGGTCAGAGGCTAGGAATCCTGTGGCAAGTTACTCATCTCTTGACCCCCTCCACCCCCACCCCCCAAAGCCCGTCTACCATTTACAAGGCACAAGTCAGGAGTGTGGTGGAATACGTAGCTCCAACAACATTCAAGAAACTCAATACCATTCAGGGCAAATCAGCCTGCTTGATTGGCATACCATCCACAAACATTCATTCCCTCTACCACCAATGCACTGTGGCAGCAGCATGTATCATCCACAAGATGCACTATAGAAACTCACCAAGACTCTTCAGACAGCATCTTCCAAACCCACAGCCACTACCATCTAGAAGGGCAAGGGCAGCAGATACATGGGGAACACCACCACCTGCAAGTTCCCCTTCAAGACACACACTATCCTGTTGCTGGGTCAAAATCATGGAACTCCCCTCCTAACTGCACTGTGGGTGTACCTACACCACATGGACTGCAGCAATTCAAGAAGGCAGCCCAGCACCAACTTCTCAAGGGCAAACAGGGCTGGGCAATAAATGTTGGCCTAGCCAGCAATGCCCATACCCCATGAGCAAATATGAAAAAAAGCTCTTGAAGGGCGGATAAGGTCTGTTTAAGTGTCATGATTTTACATTTTTTAAACTCAAAAAAAAGTCTTAAGCTATCAGTGAAAGTTTAAAAAAAACACCATCTGTTGGACTGCTTTGATTGACAGGCCATTCATCTGGTCTAGATTAGAGAACATATCACCATCTGTCCATGCAGTTGCAGTAGAATTCTTCGTTGACATTTCCCAAAGGTTATTATTATGTCATTATGATAGTTAGGCTGAGTTTCAAAAGCTACAATTATCTCAGCAGGGGGTACTGAGTTCACAGTTTCATTGACAGTTTAAAGAGGCTGTTAAAGGATTGATTGTCATTGATATGGAGTCTGAATTTAAGTTTGTTTTATAAGAGATGGAACACTTGAGATTTAAATGCTTTGAATGGGTTTCATGAATGGGAGTTTTTTGCAATATCAAGTGTGCCTGAGTGAGAGTTGTATCAGATTGTTAGAAGTTTATTTTTTACATGCATGGGAGCTGTTGGAGAGTTGAGGAGGGGTGAGGGCCAGAGGGCCAAAACAGCTTCTAAAATAACTGGGAGAAAGTCCCAGAGAACAGAGGCAGGCTTTTTAATTGGCCCGCCTCGGTGCTTCCCCCCACCACCACCCCAACCCCCCTCGCACCCACCTTAACATTGCTTCTGGAGTAGTGGGCCTGACTCAATCCTGTTCCCGCCTCCCTGGGGCAAAAATTGGGCCTAACACATCCCTTTAAATTTAGGAGGCTCTGCCAAGCTGGGAAATTTCCTGACTTGAGTTACCCACCTTGGTAGCATAAATCCAGCCCTTAGTTTCCCGGTGAGGAATTATGTGGAAGATCGTGCATTCCTCTGCCCTCTAACACACTGGACATGACTTTAATTCTGTGTAAGTGGATGGGTTTTCACTGAGTTAAATTCCTGCTGATAGTCTGTCAGTACAGTAATGCTCTGCAGTACCTGTATGTTTCCTTCTCACTGCAAAGTGACATTTTAATATAGAAATTGCAAAGCAAGCATTCACAGATTTACATCCTCCAGCTGTACTTCTGTAAGTTTATACACACGTGTGCATTTATAGTCACTCATTTGCAGCACAGCCATCAATGGTTTTGTAACAAACTGCCACCGAATTTTAGGAAATTTCGAATCAGTCAAAATCCTGCAAAAAAAAAAAATCATTTCTGAGAACAAGCATTTTTTTTATTATTCATTTTATCAATTTTCTGATTATTTTCATGTGTCATATTAACACTTGCTTAAATCACTTCTTAACCGCTCTTGCAGATTTAGTTGCAGGACAAGTTGGATTGGCTCTTTCGTATGCTATCACGCTAATGGGCATGTTCCAATGGGGAGTACGACAAAGTACTGAAGTTGAAAATCTGGTAAGGATGTTCTTAAAATGTTTTATTTAATAACAAGAATCTGATGAATTAAGTGGCTGGCGGTAGAATTTCTGCTTTGGGTGCAATCACTGATTTTGTGCGACTTGTTCCATTTTCTTTGGATAACATTTATTTTTCATCACACTCTGCCACAGCCATGTGTATTGTTGGAGTTGAAAACTGCTGCTTGTCAGTGCCATTGTTCAGTTAGACCCTCCTGCCAGTTGGTGTTTTCACAGTTATTTGGAGCCATATGGGAAGAATCAGCACTCCCAGTGACAGAGAAGCCCCATTAAGGATCAATTAATGAATTGAGCTAGCTACCCAATCATTAAGAACGCCCTAGAGTATCACAGAGCTGCCTTGTTCGGGTATCAGATCACCAAATCTGCCAGAGTGTTTATTTGGTTCTAAGTTTCAATCGCCAGGCTTGTCATCTTGGAACCGACCCCAAAAAGACCCCATTTAACTCTTTCCTCTCTTCCTCACCAAAGAGGATGGTAGCTGACAACTTCTTATAATAAATTTTACGTTCATATTCATTTCTGTTTCTCTAATTAATTATTGTAAAAATGCTGTTATGAGCGCCGAACAAGCTCAACAGGGTTATTGCTTTTGAAGAACAAGCCAATCCTGAAAAAAAAACAGAAAATGCTGGAAATATGCAACAGTTCTGACAGTATCTGTGGAGAGAGAAATGGTTAATGTTTCAGGCAAGTGACCTGAAACATTAAGTCTGCTTCTCTGTCCACAGATGCTGTCTGAACCGCTGCATATTTTCAGCATTTCCTATTTTCATTTCAGATTTCCAACATCCACAATACTTTACTCTTGTAAGCCAATTCTGAAATATGCTGCAAGATTTTTACACTATTGCAGATTCGATTGTTTTCTGAAACTCAGATGAGACATTGTTGACTTGTATAACAAATCAAAATATGACACACTATAAAAGGACAGATTTTCATATCTATACGATATGATGTTGATCTGTAATAAGCAAATTTTAATAATAACTTCCAAAATTTCCTCTGCTGCTTTATTGCTGTTTTGTTTTTGCTGAAGCCTGGGGTCACGTTAATTTTCAAGAGTTTTTATTTATATGTATTCATTCATGGGATATGGGCATTGTTACCCAGGCCAGCCTTTGTTGTCCACCCCTAATTGTCCTTAAGAAGATGGTGGTAAGTTAAAACAGGATCACATTGAAAAACAGTTTGTGAAGCAGTGCCAAAGTCCTTTGCTTTGCTTTGCATGTTCTGTTGTTAGTATGGACTTCATCCTGTATTACATGTACTAACTGCATTGAATGCTGAGGTAACTTTGATGATTTGAGACAAATGCATTAGTCTACAGTCTTGATGATAATGGAAGGTAAACAAAGCAAAAACTAATGTTTCTACCTACTTGAAGTCTAATAATTTCATCCATTTGAAGGGCCTAGAAGCATTTGCATTTCACTACAGATCATGAAAAGTGCTAGAATTATATAATTCCTTGTCACCAAAAATTTTCAGATCTTTTAGTCTTCGGCCACTCTCACCCCTGTATATATATGCTGTATTATGTGTATTTTTATGCAAAATGGGTGTTAAGTGACCAGACTCATTTTATATAAAATTTTCACGGCTGGGAAGTCGATATTTTTTCCCAAGTGGATCAAGTTAAACCTTGTGTGAAAGAAAGTGGTCGAACACATTTTGCCAGTCAGATTCCTCATCGCACTTTTAAATTTTGTCTTATACTTGTAGATGACTTCAGTGGAAAGAGTACTGGACTACACTGAACTTGAAAGTGAAGCACCATGGAAATCTCACAAGCCCCCACCCAATGGCTGGCCAGACCATGGAGCTGTCGTATTTGAAAATGTCAACTTTGGCTACAGTCCAGATTGTGAGCCTGTTCTAAAGGACCTGAGTCTAGCAATCAGATCAAAAGAAAAAGTAAGCAAAATCAGCTACTGTTTAACAATTAATCACTTTGACTTCCATTGTTTGAAAAATCTGATTTTAGCCAGTTATTAGACAATTCTTACTGTTAATGTTGTGCTATCAATTTTTGAAAATAAATATCTGAACAAACTAAGAGAAAAGCCACACCACTGTACATTTCCCAAGCAGGGTTCTCCATGGGCTGGATTTTGCACGCACCTAGCTGGTGTGCTTTGGGTGGAGGAGCACATAAAATATGTAGGGTGGCTAGCCTTCCCATCCACCTCTGACCCAGTCTCCATAATATGGGGGGGTTGGGTAAGATGCCTGCCTGCCCTTGGGCCAATTACGAACCTTAAGTGGCCAATTATTGCCCACTTAAGGCCCTCAATCCACCTTCAGTGCCATTGCACTGGGCAATGGCAGGCCGGTGAGAGTGGGAATGCCGTTTCTTTTTAACAGCTTTGGTGAAAAGGCAGGAAGAGGATGGGGGTACATCATTCAGGAGTGTGCCCTGTGCACATCGGAGACACGCGTGCAAGATGTTACTCCCCCCTCCCCACTTTGTGCCTCCTTGCCTGGCCTCCAAAACCCATCCCACTAAACCCCCCTCCCTAGGGTGCCCCGCTCCCTCCCTGCCCTAAAAGCACGGGACTTACCCGGGTCTGGTGTCCATCGTCAATCTTGGTGGAACTGCTTGCAATCCCACTAGCACCCAATACTGAGTTCAGGCCAAAACAAAAAATAAAAAATACCTGGAAAAACTCAGGTCTGGCAGCATCAGCGGAGAAGAGTACAGTTGACGTTTCGAGTCCTCATGACCCTTCAACAGAACTAAGAAAAAATAGGAGATGGGTGAAATATAAGCTGGTTTAAGGGTCAGGGGGAGGGAGAAAGAGAGAGAAGGGGGGGGTGGTGGTTGTTGGGACAAGCAAGCAGTGATTGGAGGAGATAACCAAAAGATGTCACAGACAAAAGAACAAAGAGGTGTTGAAGGTGGTGATATTATCTAAAAGAATGTGCTAATTAAGAATGGAGAGCAGGACAGCCAAGGTACAGATAGCTCTAGTGGGGGTAAAAGGGCATAAAAGGTATAGATAAATGATCGGTGGAATACATTAAAAATAATGGAAATAGGTGGGAAAAGAAAAATCTTTATAAATTATTGGAAAAAACAAAAAGGAGGGGGAAGAAACGGAAAGCGGGTGGGGATGGAGGAGGGAGTTTAGGATCTAAAATTGTTTAACTCAATATTCAGTCCAGAAGGCTGTAAAGTGCCGAGTCGGAAGATGAGGTGCTGTTCCTCCAGTTTGCGTTGAGCTTCAATGGAACAATGCAGCAAGCCAAGGACAGACATGTGGGCAAGAGAGCAGGGTGGAGTGTTAAAATGGCAAGCGACAGAGAGGTCTGGGTGATGCTTGCGGACAGACTGAAGGTGTTCTGCAAAGCAGTCACCAAGTCTGCGTTTGGTCTCTCCAATATAGAGGAAACCGCATTGGGAACAACGAATGCAGTATAATAAGTTGAAGGAAATGCAAGTGAAATGCTGCTTCACTTGAAAGGAGTGTTTGGACCCTTGGACAGTGACGAGAGGGGAAGTGAAGGGGCAGGTGTTGCTTATCTTGCGTTCGCATGGGGAGGTGCTGTAGGAGGGGGTTGAGGAGTAGGGGGTGATGGAGGAGTGGACCAGGGTGTCCCGGAGGGAACGATCCTTGCAGAATGCCGCCAGGGGGGTGAAGGGAAGATGTGTTTGGTGGTGGCATCATGCTGGAGTTGGCGGAAATGGCGGAGGATGATCCTTTGAATGCGGAGGCTGGTGGGTGATAAGTGAGGACAAGGGGGACCCTATCATGTTTCTGGGAGGGAGTAGAAGGCGTGAGGGTGGATGCGCGGGAGATGGGCTGGACACGGTTGAGGGCCCTGTCAACGACCGTGGGTGGAAAACCTTGGTTAAGGAAGAAGGAGGACATATCAGAGGAACTGTTATTGAAGGTAGCATCATCAGAACAGATGCGACGAAGGCGAAGGAACTGAGAGAATGGGATGGAGTCCTTACAGGAAGCGGGGTGTGAGGAGCTGTAGTCGAGGTAGCTGTGGGAGTCGGTAGGCTTGTAATGGATATTGGTGGACAGTCTGTCACCAGAAATTGAGACAGAGAGGTCAAGGAAGGGAAGGGAAGTGTCAGTGATGGACCATGTGAAAATGATGGAGGGGTGGAGATTGGAAGCAAAATTAATAAATTTTTCCAGGTCCTGACGAGAGCATGAAGCAGCACCGAAGTAATCATCGATGTACCGGAGAAAGAGTTGTGGGAGGGGGCCGGAGTAGGACTGGAACAAGGAATGTACCACATACCCCATAAAGAGACAGGCATAGCTGGGGCCCATGTGGGTACCCATAGCCACACCTGGCCGCCAGCTCTCAAGAATGGGACTTCCTCTGAGGGGCCGAAGTCTGACCCTCAGCTTGTTAAGGCCACCCAGAGTATGTTATCACTGCGGGGCAGCCTTTTTTAAAGTCAGCCAGTTTGGAAAAGACGTTTCTTCTGGCGCGATTACTCCCACCCCTGTAATATGCGATCTCAAAAATCATTCTGAACACCCCATGACCCTGTTGGTGACCAGTTAATGGCCGGGAAATTTTGATTCCAACTTGTAATTTGCAAAGAAATCATATGAGAAAAATCTTCATTTAAGTGCTTGTGTGAGTGTTGTATCTGTGCAATGAACATTTTAAAATTAAATGCGTTCACTTTTCTTTTAAAGCAATTTAGAAACTCGGACGATCTTTCAAAATCAAGAGATTTGTGCAGAGGGTAATAATGGCTAGTCAACTGCATGACTCTGATTAGCATAACACTGAAATAATAATTCACATCCAAGCAACTAAATAAAATACACCCAGATAAATAGAACCACAGTAAAAAAGGAACCCATTCAGCCCATTGTCTCTGCTGGCTCTTTGCTAGAACAACGTTAAACTAATTCCCCCGCCATTTTCTTTCCAAAGCCCTATATAATTTTGCTGCTTCAAATATTCATCAACTTGTACTTTTAAAAGATACAATTGTTTCTGTCTCAGTCACTCCCTTGTGGCAAAGCAATCCAATAACTCTAAATAAAGTTCTCCTGACTTATGCAACTCATTAAACTATGCACAGTGCTCTAACTTATATCTTGTATGCCCTATTTATAACATCCAAAATGTTATCAATCTTTTTTTATGGCATTATCTACCTGCTCTTTCATTTTCAAATAATTACCTATTAAAACCCCAGGGGCAGGATGTTTTGGATGGCGGGGTTTTCCACCCCGAATTGGCTAAAGATGGGACTTCTGCCCCTCACTCGGAGAGCTACTGGCCAATCTGATTGGAGGCATATCCTGCAATGCAGCTCTGCGTGGATCTAAGGGCCATAGCCTTCACGAGGTCACCTCACAGAATCACAGAATTGTTTAAGCGCCGACCATTCGGCCCATTGTGTCTACGCCGGCTCTCTGAATAAGCAATTCAGCTAGTGCCATTCTCCCATCTTCTTCCCATAACCCTGCACGTTGTTCCTTTTCAGTTAAGTCTAATTCCCTTCTGAATGCATCGGTTGAACCTGCCTCCACCACACTCTCAGGCAGTGCATTCCAGACCTTAACCACTCGCTGCATGAATAAGTGTTTCCTCATGTCGCTTTTGCTTCTTTTACCAATTTATTTTAAATCAGTGTCCCCTGTATCTCTATCCTTTCACAAGCGGGAACAGTTTCTTCCTATCTACTCTGTCCATCGTTTACACTTACAATGCCCACCACTCCCAGTAGATTTGCTGGCCATCCAGAGCCTTGGACGTTCTCATTGGCCCTCTCAGAACTTAATTAGACAGAACTCCCATTATTTGATTGCCTCCTTGAAAATTTCCACCAGAGACCCAGCCCAGCCACTTCTGGGTTCCCAACCCAGTATCAGGATTGGAACCCTGGAACAAAAATTCAGCCTCCTGTTTCTAATTTTTTCTAATTCTAACCTCCCAGCCCTGCTTGCATAGTACAATGAATAATGAACAATAAATTAATTAATATTGCATACTTTTACAGGTTGGGCTTGTTGGAAGGACAGGTGCTGGGAAGAGTTCTCTAATCTCTGCCTTGTTTCGCCTTGCTGAACCAGAAGGGAAAGTCATGATTGATGGCATTGTGACCTCAGAACTAGGTTTACATGACCTGCGAAATAGCATGTCTATCATTCCTCAGGTACAGTATGAGCTGATTCAAATCAAATGTTTCCGAATATCATTAGCCTTATGGTGAGCTGGTTTAATATACTTCTGTAATCTTGATCATAATATACTAATTCTTTTATATCTAACCTTAAATTTATTGTATGGAATAAAGTTAAGAACAGCTTTTTTGCTTCTTCTGCTGTTATAAATGGTTAATGTATGGCCACCACTTTTAAGCTAAATGTAAACTTGCCTTCAGTTGATTGTCAAATGAACTAAACAATATGTGGTGCTTTTCACATCAAAACATCTCATTGTTTTTTGCCCAATTATTTTTTATTGAAGTGCAGTGGCTGTTGTATAAGCAGACTGCTTCATAATTTTGCAAAATATGTGGAGGGAACAGTGAACTAGAGATGACATAAGGATAATTTTTTTTTATGCAAAGGTTGGGATTTGGTTCATAATGCCTGATAGGATGGTGGACAGCCTTCAAAAGGAAATTAGATAAGCACATGGAGAAAATAGTTGCAGAAATATAGGGAAGGAGCATGGAAGTGGGACTAACTCGACTGCTTTTCAAAAGTCAACGCAGATGCTTTGGGCTGAATGGCCTCCTGTGTTGTACCTTTCTATGATTCCGTGTCTGCTCATTCTAAGGCACAAGCTTAATGACACATAATCCAAAGTTCTAGATGATGGTAAATTTTTTAGCTGTGGAACATATTTTCATTTGCAGTGTAGAAATTGTTTGCATTTCATTTTTAAAACAAAGTACAAGACTAATTTGTCCTTCTGTTGAGCTGGACCTTAACTAATGTTTACAGGTATTTGGCACCTTAGTCAGCTGACTCCAGTTACATTTTTTATAAATGATAATCATATTGTCTAATCATTTCTGAAATTAAATTGATTTTATTAATTAAATAAATTAATTACATTAATTTTTCGTAAGTTCTATGGAAGATGAAGTAACAGACCTTTGTTTACATTAAAGAAGTTGCACCTCTGTCAATTTTTAAATTTTCGAGAAAATTAGTCCTTGCTCATAAAAAAAACCATTTATCTAGAATCAGTTTATTGGTGAATAAGTTGTTATGGAATTGACAAAGAAAAAAAATTATCCAAACTTTCAATCTAAAATCTAAAATGTCTCCCAGCAAAGACTGTATTCTTTTAAACTGGGAAAAATCACAGAATCTCACAGTGCAGAAGAGGCCCTTCAGCCCATCGAGTCTGCACCGACAACGTGAGAAACACCTGACCTACCTACCTAATCCCATTTACCAGCACTTGGCCCATAGCCTTGAATGTTATGACGTCCCAAGTGCTCATCCAGGTACTTTTTAAAGGATGTGAGGCAACCCGCCTCCACCACCCTCCCAGGCAGTGTATTCCAGACTGTCACCACCATCTGGGTAAAAAGGTTTTCCTCACATCCCCCCTAAATCTCCTGCCCCTCACCTTGAACTTATGTCCCCTCGTGACTGAATCTTCAACTAAGGGGGACAGCTGCTCCCAATCCACCCTGTCCATGCCCCTCATAATCTTGTGCACCTCGATCTGGTCGCACCTCAGTCTTCTCTGCTCCAACAAAAACAACCCAAGTTTATCCAACCTCTCTTCATAACTTAAATGTTTCATCCCAGGCAACGTCCTAGTGAATTTCCTCTGCACCCCCTCCAGTGCAATCACATCCTTCCTATAATGTGGCGACCAGAGCTGCACACAGTACTCCAGCTCTGGCCTCACCAAGGTTCTATACAACTCCAACATGACCTCCCTACTTTTGTAATCTATGCCTCGATTGACAAAGGCAAATGTCCCATGTGCCTTTTTCACACTCCATTAACATGCCCCTCCGCCTTCAGAGATCTATGGACGCACACGCCAAGGACCCTTTGTTCCTCAGAAATTCTTAGTGTCATGCCATTCGTTGAATACTTCCTTGTCAAATTACTTCTTCCAAAGTGTATCACCTCACGCTTTTCAGGGTTAAATTCCATCTGCCACTTATCTGCCCAGTTGACCATCCCGTCTATATCTTCCTGTAGCCCAAGACACTCAACCTCACTGTTAACCACCCGGCCTATCTTTGTGTCATCCGCAAACTTACTAATCCTACCCTCCACATAGTCATCTATGTCGTTTATATAAATGACAAATAATAGGGGACCAAGCACAGATCCCTGTGGTACGCCACTGGACACTGGCTTCCAGTCACTAAAGCATCCTTCTGTCATCACCCTCTGCCTCCTACAACTAAGGCAATTTTGAATCCAGCTTATCAAATTAGGCCTCCCAGCTTCAAGAGCCCATCAGTGTCCTTAATTGGATGGCAAGAGCAGCCTCTGCCCACTAATCAACCAATTTAGAGAATATCACTGCAGGATAAATTTTTCACACAATGTGGGGTTGTGACCCCCATTTGACTCCAAAATCGAGGTCCAGACCCAAAGGACAAAATCCTGTTCCTAGGGCCAGATTTTCGCTACCGAGGAGGATAGCTCCCAACTCGGCAGACCCACTCAGTTTAAAGGACTCCGTTGCACCCATTTCTCATTCCAACAAGATGGAGATGAGGATGAGTCTGAGAAGCAGACCCTAGGCAGGCACAGAGGTGGGTGAGTGCTGAGGCAGGCTGGTTAGAAGGCCCGTATCGGCTCCCTGGGACTTTGTCCCAGTTGCTTTAGAAGCTTTTAGGCCCTCTAACCCTCACCCCTCAACCCCCCCCACCCATCCTCCATGTTGCCTCACACCACCCCTTGACTTTTACGCCAACCCATGCTGCCCTCTCCACACCATGCCCCTCTGGCCCCTCATTTCCCTATGCCGCCTCCATAACCACTCACCCAATACCTACCATGAGCAGAACCTCAGGAGCCCTTGGAGATGAAAATAAACTTCAATCTAATACAGCTCTCACTCGTACACACTTGATAGTGAAAAAAAAAACTCCCATTCATGAAACACATTCAAAGTATTTAAATTTCAGGTGTTCCACCACTTATAAAAATCTCAATTCAGACCCCACATCCATGACAGCCAATCCTTGAATAGCTCCTTTTCACTTTCAATCAAACTGTGAACTCCGAATCCTCAGCTGAGATAATTAAACCTTTTGAAACTCAGCCAGGCATTCATAATGGCAAAATAATTGGCCCTCGTTAAATTTCAATACATAACTCTTTTGAAACTACATAAATGTTTTCTTCTAATCTACACAAGATGGCCTGTTAACCGAAACAGTCCAGTAGACGGTGAGTGGAATTGTCCTCTCCTGCCAGTGATGGGGATCGTGGCAGACGGGGGGCAGAGAATACAGCGTAAGTAAAAGAATCAGTTTCACTACAGTGTGAAACGACAGGGGTCACTTGCGGTCCTGACTGTCATGGTGGGAGACTGGCGGGTTGCCATTATTGTCAAAGGCTGTCAGGAAGCTGTTTACCATATCATTAGTGGGATTCAAATTACCACCCAACCAGAATTGACCTTCCCCGTCTGATCATCTGCCCCGCCAGCAGGGGTTCATGCCAGCCCAAAACACGACCGGACCAACAACGTGCACACTTTGAGACTTACCAGGATGGCAGGCTGGAGCGGGTGGAAGGTATGCGGCATCGATGGAGGGTCAGTGGAGGACAGAGAGGGGCGGAGAGGGCAGACATAAAGCGGGATGGGTGGGGATGCTGGGTCGGTGGGGGGAGTGGGTGGTGTTGTAAACATGCAACTTTGCAGGGAATGGGTGTTGGAAACAGTGAGTGGTGCAAGGGCTGTGTGGGAGAGCAAGGACCAGTGAAGTGGGAGAGAGCAACAGGGGACCGTGAGGACGGTGTGAGAGTAGGGGGACCATAAGGAGTGGGGAGCAGGAAAAAGAGGGAGAGTGCAGGGGACAGTAAGGACGGGGAGAGCAAGGAACAGTGGAGTGGGGGTGGTGGTTGAGCAGGGGACTGAGAAGGGGAGGACAGCAGGGGACAGTGATGGGGGGAGGATTCAGAGGGAGAGGTCATTGATGTCAATCGCAGAATCCGGGGGGACAAATCCAGGGTACTGATGGTTGGAGGGAACAGTAACAGTTAAAGGGGGCAGTGAGATGTGGTAGGGTCCGTCAATGGCAGGTGAAAGGCTGTTTTTTGGAGGGGACTTGGAGGTGGACATGGATCCTAGGGGTGGGCATGGGGACTGTGACTGGGGTGGGCTCGTTGGGGAGGGTGGGCATGTGAATAGTGACAATGATGGGTTGCAAAGTTATGGGGCGGGTTCTAGGGTGACAGTTGGAAGGGTAAAGGTTACACGTGGGTCAGGTCACTGGTGATGGGGAGGGAGGGTGTAGGTTACAAGTGGAGGGTAGAAAGTGTTACAGACTGAAAGGAAACGTGTACCATCCTGCTACTGAGGCACTATCCGTCCCCTTAATGTGCAGCTCGACATGCTGATTGGGAGGAGGATAATCGGGTGGGCGGAGCTGCAGATCAGCTCGACTGGACAGACAAACATATACGAACAAATGAATTACGAGCAAGAGTAGGCCTCTCGGCCCCTTGAGCCTGCAACTGAAGGGGAACCCTAATATACTGCCTGACAAGGGAAAGTTGTCTCTCTAGACTAGGCAGTGAGGGCAAGGGAACTGTGTTGTGCTTGGGAGGCTTCTCCCTCCTGGCTCGCAATGGCCCTGGCAAAGATGGATGCCTCCATGCACAGACATGAATCAGGGAAACATAGACCCAGCCTGGGGCCCCTTGAATTGGGGCGGAGGGCAAGGGGGCGCCTAATGCATAGGTATTAACATGAAAAGAAGCAATAAAAACCCAATAGACTTCCATAAACTACAACTGTACATATAATTACAAGTGTGCAACAGCAATTTACAATGATTGTACGCCCATGCCACCAGAGTGAATCAGAACTTGTTAATTTTACGTGCCCTACCACTGTGCCTAGGTGCTTCCCCGACAGCTACCGCAGGGGTGCAGGCAGTCTGCTGACCGCTGTGCTGTGTTGTCTTTGATGACCTTGGTGGCCGTCTTCTGGAGGCTCAAGGCCTGTAAGAGCCCCGGCCTTGTTTGGGTCTCCTGCTCTGGGGCAGGTGCACACTCAGCAGCCCCAGAGGCTGGAGCTGGTGGAGTCAGAGACAGAGGGGACTTAGAATGGCGGGACACCCTTGGAGAGTCCTGAGTGGAGCCCCAGGGGTGACTGCCTGACGCTCCTCCTCTCTTTGGGTACCTGGGAGCCCCTCGCTGACTCCTTTAGGAGAAGAGGCACCTGGAGGGAGGTCAAGGTGCCCCATCCCCCTCTTGCATAGCCACTGCAAATTCTCACCAACGGCTGCAGCAATGGAGTGCAGGTCTGTGTGCAGAAACTGGACCGCCATTGTCCCCATGGAGACTTTGATGTGCGCTTACGTCGGTGCCATTACATCAGAGAGCAGGCAGACAGACTCCTCCACCTCACGTGCCATTTGCTTGAGGGCCTCTGAATTCCAGGTGTTCCCCTGCCTCTTGCTGCATCTCCATCTTGTCCAGGACCGCTCCCAGAAACTCGTCATCAGACTCAGACTTAGCATTGGCCTCTTCCCCAGCAGTCCTCTGTGTGCCGGTGACCTTGGATGTCCCTGCCTCTTCCTGCTTTGGATACACGTCCCTGCATTGACCATCAGAGTGTGAATCTGAGCGTAAGCTAGATGCATGACCCACTGAGGTGTGTCTCTCTGGGCTGGAGGAGGATGCAGGTGACTGCTGTGACGGTTCGACAGGTGAGAATTCGTCGTCGTCATCATTATCCTCCGTCCTCTGCAGGCTGGGGCTGGGGCTGGACTCAGGATTGGGGTCTGGCCTCACCCTCTTCCTGTTGGCATCTATAATGGAAAGAGGAGAGAATGAGTGACTGCATGGGCTGCCTCCTATATTACACCGATCATCGCCGTCATGTTTCTACGTGCAGAGATTAAGCATGCTTCCTCACTGGTCACTGGTTGGCTATGGAGGCCGGTCTTGCCATTACCACAGGTACGGTCACAGTTCTCCCCTGCCAGCTCAGCAGCCCGCTCTTCATACTGCGTGCGGGGTGGAGATTGGACATGCCCCCTCCCGTCTTCTCTCTCTCTCACGCCTGTTGCGCACTGTCCTCTCCTGCGTAAAGATAGAAGATGGTTTGTGAGCACTTGTGATGCAGGTAACATCTGCATGCGGCCAACCTCCACCACCAACCCACATGAAAATGTGTGCCATATGAAAGATGCACTATTGCAAGGGTACTTTGGCCACACCCTCCAGACCTGCGAGCGGCAGCAGGTGGAAGGACAAGGACAACAGAAACAATAGCAGCGTCTGCAGTTGCACTGTACGCCAACCAGCCTTTCTCCCCCACCCCCCCCAGCCCACAATTTGTTCCTTCAGTCGCCTCCCTACCTGCAGATCACATGGACTGCCGTGGGGCTATGAGGCAGCACCCCAGCACCTTGCGAAGGGCTTTTATGCATGGATAGCACAGATGGTGGCCTTACTATTGAGGACCATGTCCCAGTTCCCATTCAGTGAGGCGAGTATAGGGAGTAGTGGATTCACTTACCCCGGCAGTGCAGATGAGGTCATTCATCCTTTTCCCACACTGCAGGGCTATCTTCTTATGAGTTGAATAAGCACTCAGCACCCTGGCGATGTCTCCCCATGCAGATGGGTGAGATGAGTGGGCCTCCTCCTCCCATGCCTCAGAAAATGGATGCCCTCCTGTCCTCCATTGCTTGAAGAAGTGTGTCCAGTGAGACATCGCTGAACCCTGGGATCAGTGCTCATTGACTCCTCCCTGCTGTTTCCAGCTCCAAATTCCAACACGCAATAAATGAGCAGCTGTCCGGGCGCCTTATAAATATAGCGCCCAGATATGACAGCGGGGTGTGTGGCTTCCTGCCCGCCCCGCTGCATGATTTCCCCAGAAATCCCCTGGATGCATAAATAATCAGTCCAGCATAACGCGATTCAATGGGTTTTCCCGCTAGGCTCTGTGACAGGAGTCCCTCTGGCTTCCCGCCCCCAACACAGGACTTAGGCCTGAAGCAGTAAATCACAGCCGGTGTCCTTTAAACTCTCACTAACAACATAAACCTGGTTATTTTCATGTTTAAAGAGCAGGGGATTTAAAAAAAAACTTCAGATCATGATCTTTTTTCACCATCGTTTCAGGTAGAGCCTTCTAGATCCTGATAACAGGCATTATCCACCCTTCAAGAGCTTTAACGCCGACTCTATAAGTAGTTAATCCCACACTGCAAGCCCTTGGACCAGCCAAAATCGGGTCTATTTGAACCCAGCACTGAGTCCAAATGACGTGCTGAGTTCAAGTTTCCCTCCTGTATGAATCACATCCTCTTCCTCCTGCTGTCAGAAATTCTGATTCTGTCAGAAGTAGGGGCAGGACCTCCGCATCAAGATCCTGAATGGCATTTTTAAAGGTCCACAGAGTAAATCAGGCCCTTGGTCTCAGTTGGTAATTAGCATATTAGTAACTAAACTAGTTAAAGCAAATTACACCGACGCACAGCAGCAGCAGTCTGTACATCTACAAGATGCACTCCAGGAATTCACCAAGGCCCCTTCAACAGCACCTTCCAAACTCACAACGAGTCCCATCGAGAAGGGCAGAGTCATCAGATAGGTGGGAACACCATCCAGCTGGAAGTTCCCCTCCAAGTCGCTCACCATCCTGACTTGGAAATATATCGTTGTTCCTTCACTGTCGCTGGGTCAAAATCCTGGAACCCCCACCCTAACAGCATTGTGGGTGTACCTACACCACATGGACTGCAGCGGTCAAGAAGGCAGCTCATCACCACCTTCTCAAGGGCAACTAGGGATGGACAATAAAGGCTGTCCCAGCCAGCGAAGCCCACATCCTCTGAATGAATTTTTTAAAAATGAGATAATTTTGGCCAGCTTTGCATGTGCTGATATATTTGTTCCACTGAACAAATTTTAGTCTATTTTCATGTTGCTTAATATTAGCTTGGAACCATCCTGTAACATTGCAAAAATTATACAATATGTCCATCTACCGCCTAAAGTACACCTATTTCTACAATGGTAATTAGACAGGAGGAATAACCAATGCTCCAAGAAGGGTTTAGTATTGATCTTAATTGAATACAATTTGCGGTCTCAACCAGTTCATGGACATAGGCCCAGATCTTCTGCTTTCTGGATTGTCAGAGTCCAGATGTGTGATCCAAGATGCACATCAGGACCCTGCAGAAGTCCCGACAATGCATTGGCCTCAGCCATCTATAATTATAGAAATGTACAACAAAAACAAAAATACCTGGAAAAACTCAGCAGGTCTGACAGCATCTGCAGAAAGGAATACAGTTAACATTTCGAGTCCGTGTGACTCTTCAACAGAACTAAGGAAAAATAGAAAAGAGGTGAAATATAAGCTGGTTTAAGGGGGGGTGGGTCAAGTAGAGCTGGATAGAGGGCCAGTGATAGATGGAGATAACCAAAAGATATCATAGACAAAAGGACAAAGAGGTGTTGAAGCTGGTGATATTATCTAAGGAATGTGATGATAAAGGTACATATAGCCCTAGTGGGGGTGGGGTGGGGGGAAGGGATCGAAATAGGCTAAAAGGCAAAGATAAAACAATGGATGGAAATACATTTAAAAATAATGGAAATAGGTGGGAAAAGAAAAATCTATATAAATTATTGGAAAAAAGGGGGTTCGGAAAGAGGGTGGGGATGGAGGTACCGTTGAGAAGGAGGCAATTTGGTCCATCATGCATGCCTGTGCTGGCTCTTTGAACAAATAGTCATCCTTAGTCCCACGTACCCACTTTTTGTGTGCAATACTGAAAGTTCCTCATCCTCAAACACATAATCTAAATCCCTTTTAAAATTATGTATCAAATCTTTTTTCACCATCTTTTCAGGTAGAGCTTTCGAGATTTTGATAACAGGGTGAAAAATATTTCCTCTATTTACACCATCAAAACCTCTCATCATCTTGAAAATCTCCACTGGGTCAACTCTTAACTTGCCCTGCTTCAAGGAAATAATCCTACCTTTTCCAACCTCTCTTCATAACTGAAGTCCCTCATCGTTGGTAGCATCCTGATAAATCTCCTCTGTATGAATGTCTTTACAACTTCCCTGAGGTGTGGTGCCCATGGTGCTCCACAGGCCTATCCAGTGATTTGCAAAGTTCCAGCATGTTCTCTTTATATTCTATTTCTCTATTTTTAAACCCACGTAACCCATTTGCTTTGTTTTAGCATATTATCAACTTACCCTACCACCTTTAAGGATTTGTGTCTATGGACACCAAGGCGCCTCTTACATCTACACTTTCCAAATTTGTGCCATTTATACTATACCATCTTTCCATATTAATCCTTCCAAAATGCATCGCTTCAGACTTTTCTGCATTAAACTCCATTTGCCACTCTTCTGCCCATTTTACCCTCCTGTCTATGCCATCCTGAAGTTTTTTTTTATTAATTCATGAAATCTGGGTGTCACTGGCTAGGCCAGCATTTATTGCCCATCCCTAATTGCCCTTGAGAAGGTGGTGGTGAGCTGCTTTCTTGAACTGCTGCAGTCCATGTGGTGTAGGCACACCCACTGTGCTGACAGGGAGAGAGGTCCAGGATTTTGATTCAATGACAGTGAAGGAACGGCAATATATTTCCAAGTCAGGATGGTGAGTGGATTGAACGGGAAGTTCCAGATGATGGCGTTTTCATGCATCTGCTGCCCTTGCCCTTCTAGGTGATAGAAGTCTTGGATTTGGAAGGTGCTGTCTAAGGAGTCTTGGTGAGTTCCTGCAATGCATCTTGTAGGTGGTACACACTGCTACATCAGTGGTGGAGGGAGTGAATATTTGTGGATGGGTGGATGGGGTGCCACTCAAGTGGGCTGCTTTGTCCTGGGTGGTGTCAATCTTCTTGAGTGTTGTTGGAGGTAAGTGGACAGTATTCCATCACACTCCTGACTGTTCCCTTGTAAATGGTGGACAGGCTTTGGGGGGTCAAGAGGTGAGTTACTCACCACAGGATTCCTAGCCTCTGACTGGCTCTTGTAGCCACAGTATTTATATGGCTAGACCAGTTCCGTTTCTGGTCAATCGTAACCCCAGGATATTGATAATGGGGAATTCAGTGATGGTAATGCCATTGAATGTCATGGGCGATGGTTGGATTGCCTCCTGTTGGAGAAGGCCATTGTGTAGCACTTGTGTGGTGCAAATGATACTTGCCATTTGTCATCCCAAGCCTGGATATTATCCAGATCTTGCTACATTTAGACATGGATGGCTTCAGTCTGAGTGGTCGCGAATGGTGCTGAACATTGTGCAGTCATCAGTGAATATCCCCACTTCTGACCTTATGATAGAAGGAAGATCATTGATGAAGCAGCTGAGTTGGGCCTAAGGCACTACCCTGAGGAACTCCTACAGTGATGTCCTGGAGCTGAGATGATTGTCCTCCAACAACCACAACCTTTTCCTTTGTGCTAGGTATGACTCCAAACAGCAGAGAGTTTTCCCCATAATTTCCCATTGACTCCAGTTTTGCTAGGGCTCCTTGATGCCACATTTGGTCGAATGCGGCCTTGATTTCACAGTTTTTCATTCTCACCTTACCTCTGGAGTTCAGCTCTTTTGTCCATGTTTGAACCAAGGCTGTAATGATGTCAGGAGCTGAGTGGCCCTGGCGGAACCCAAACTGAGCGTCAGTGTGCAGGCTATTGCTAAGCAAGTGCCAATTGATAGCACTGTTGATGACCCCTTCCATTACTTTACTGATGATCGAGAGTAGACTGATAGGGCGGTAATTGGCTGGGTTGAGTTTGTCCTGCTTTTTATGTACAGGACATACCTGGGCAATTTTCCACATTGCTGGGTAGATGCCAGTGCTGTAGCTGTACTGGAACAGTTTGGCTAGGGGTGCGACATGTTCTGGATCACAAGTCTTCAGTACTATTGCCAGAATATTGTCAGGGCCAATAGCCTTTGCACCATCTGGTGCCTTCAGCCATTTTTTGCTATCACGTGGAACGAATTGAATTGGCTGAAGACTGGCATCTGTGATGCTGGGGACCTCAGGAGGAGGCCGAGATGGATCATCCACTCGGCACTTGTGGCCAAAGATTGTTGTAAATGCTTTGCTGATGTGCTGGGCTACCCCATCATTGAGGATGGGGGTATTTGTGGAGCTGCCTCCTCCAGTGAGTTGTTTAATTGTCCACCACCATTCGCGACTGGATGTGGCAGGAATGCAGAGCATAGATGTGATCCGTTGGTTGTGGAATCACTTAGCTCTGTCTATCGCTTGCTGCTTATGCTGTTTGGCACACAAGTAGTCCTGTGTTGTAACTTCACCATGTTGACACCTCATTTATAGGCATGCTTGGTGCTGTTCCTGGCATGCCCTCCTGCACTTTTCATTGAACAGGGTTGATCCTGTGACTTGGTGGTAATGGTAGAATGGGGGATATGCCGGGCCATGTAGTTACAGATTGTGATTGAGCACAATTAGCTGCTGCTGTTGATAGCCCATAGTGTCTCATGGTTGCCCAGTCTTGAGCTGCTAGATCTGTTCGAAATATATGCCATTTAGCATGGTGGTAGGGTATCCTCTATGTGAAGACGTGACTTTGTTTCCACAAGAACTGTGCGGTGGTCACTCCTACCGATACTGTCATGGACAGATGCATCTGCAGCAGGCAGGTTGGTGGGGATGAGATCAAGTATGTTTTTCGCACCTGTTGGTTCCTTTACTACCTGCCACAGACCCAGTCTAGCAGCTATATCCTTTAGGACTCGGCCAGCTCGCTCTGTAGTGGTGCTACAGAGCCACTCTTGGTGATGGACATTGAAGTCCCCCAACCAGTGTACATTCTGCGCCCTTGCCAACCTCAGTGCTCCCTCCAAGTGATGTTCAACATGGAGGAACACTGATTCACCAGCTGAGGTGGTGAGGCGGAGAGGGGGTTGGTGGGCATAGTGATCAGCAGGGGGTTTTCTTGCCCATGTTTAACCTGAGTATAACTATCCTCATCATGATCTGTACTTAGCTAAGTTTTGTATAATCTGCAAACTTTATCATGCTGCTCTGTACACTGGAGTCTAGATTCGTAAACATCAGAAAGCGTAATGGACCCAAAACTGACCCTTGGGAAACACCACTGCAAGTCACCCCCCCCCAGTCTGGAAAACATGCATCTACCACCACCCTTTGCTTCCTGCCACGCAGCTAATTCTGTATCCATACCATTACTTTTTTAATTCCATGGGTTTTCATCATCTTTTGAGCCTCCTGTGTGGCAGTTTGTTGAATGCCTTCTATTAGTCCGTATATCTAACATTACTACAGTGTCTTAACATAAGAAATAGGAGCAGGGGTACGCCAAATGGTCTGCCGAACCTGGTCCACCTTTCAAAAAGATCCTGCCTGAACTTTTACATCAACTCCACAATCTTGCCCTATCCCCATATCCCTTGATTCCCTGAGTACCCTGAAATCTAGTGACCTCGGTCTAGAATATTCAGGGCACTAATCAACTTTCTTCACTCCCTCATCAAAGAATTCAGTCATGGTTGACCTTTAACAAATTTGTGCTGGCTTTCATTAATTAACCCATACTTTCCCAAGTAAAAGTTTATTTTGTCCCTCTGTGGCAACGATTTAGATGAAGGAGTCGAGTGTTTTTACTGATACAAAGTTGGGAGGGAAAATAAGCTGTGAGGAGGATGCAAAGGGACATAGACAGGTTGAGTGAACGGGCAAGAAAATTGCAGATGGAGTATATAATGTGGAGAAGTGTGAAGTTATTCACTTTAGTAGGAAACAAAGAAAAGCAGAATATCTCTTAAATGGTGAGAGACTGGGAGATGTTGGTATTCAGAGAAACATGTGTGACCTTGTACACAAATCACTGGGAGATGTTGGTATTCAGAGAAACATGTGTGACCTTGTACACAAATCACAAAGTTAACGTGCTGCAAGCAATTAGGAAAGCTCATGATTTGCAATCCTTTATTACAAAGGAATTTGAATGAAAGCCTTACTACAATTATATTGGTCTTGGTAAGACACACCTCGAGTACTGCGAACTGTTTTTGTCTCCTTACCTAAGGAAGGATATACATGCCTTAGGGGGAGTACAACAATTGTCCACTAGACAGATTCCTGGGATAAGGAGACTGCCTTACGAGGATAGATTAAGTACACTACTCCGTTATTCTCTGGAGTTTAGAAGAATGAGAGGTGATCCCGTTGAAACATCTAAAATTCTTTAGGGACTTGATAGAGGAGACGCTGGGAGGATGTTTGCCCTGCTTGGGGAGCCTAAAACTGGGGGTAACCGTCTCAAAATATGGGGTCAGCCATTTAGGAGAAATTTCTTCAATGAAAGGGTTGTGAGTCTTTGGAATTTTCTCCCTAAGAAAGCTGTGGATGCCAACTTGGTGAATTTGTTCAAGCCAGAGGTTGATAGATTTTTGGATACAAGGAAATTGAGGGATATGGGGATAGTACAAGAAGGTGGACTTGAGGTAGAAGATCATTCGTGGTCTTGCTGAATGATGGAGCACGCTTGAAGAGCTGAATGGCTTATTCCAACTTTTATTACTTATGTATCTTATGAATTGAGTCAAATAAAAATATCTTGAATTTATAAAGCACATTTAGTATAGTACGCCGGGCTACATAAGAGGAGCTTGGTCCATGAGGTAGATTAAAGGAGCATCTTAGAGTAGCGCAGAAAGGTGGTGAAATTTAATTAGATAGTTCTTGAACTTTGGGCCTGGGCGACTGAAGGCATGGCATCAATGTTGGACCAACAAAAATTGTGAATGCATAAGTGGGCAAAATTTGAGATGCACTGAGATCTCAGGGTTGCAGGACTAGAGAATAAGTTGCAGTCCAGGAAAATCCTGTGTTTGAGCTCTGCATTCTGCTAAGATTGAGACTGAGCAGCATTTAGCTCCATATTGAATTAGTGGTAATGTGGAGTGCAAAAATTCAGCCGAAGTTCCGGTTTCTGATAATTATCCTGTGAGTCTAGCTGGGAAATACATGAGGTGTTCAGGAGGTAAACTGTGTTGTACAGATATTATATAAAAATATATATTTCTTTGTTATAACTAGTGAGGATCTAGTTCTTTTCACTGCATTGTTGATGGTAGGCAGATATTTTTTAGAAGTTTTGCCAAAAGCTGCAAATTGAGACATGAGAGAAATTAATGTTTTTGACAGATAATGATTTAGAAAACATTTCTAATGTTGAAGAAATATGTGAAACTGAGCATTTTATAATCTGTAATATTTTCAGACTCGAGTGATAATAAATTTTCCCACTCCCTCGTTATGATGCAGGAATGTTGCTACAGACACCAGTGTTTAAACCTAATGCAGTGTTCCTTTTGTTTCTGCGTTTTCTCTGTGCTTCAGTTGTGTACAATGGTGCTTCTCACTGGAGTCCATGACCTTTTGGATTTAAAGAGGATTTTACATAGACTTAAGTTCTTTCCATTGTCCGTGTACAATGTCTTCCTCTCCCAACAGCTGCTGGTGAACAGTTGATTTAAGGATTTTAGTCTTAGAAACCAATTTGAAGCGATTTCCGCATTTTGCAAATGTGATCCCATTTTTTAAAAAATGCTGCTTTCAGGGATTAGTGCAGGAAACTCCACTGGATGAACTAAGACACCATACTTTTCTATAATCACTACTTAGACAGGAATCATTTTTTGAACTAGATATAGTTGCATTGTCTGACCCATGTCTGAATGCTGTTTTGTCTAAAGTTACTTTTAATTTTCAATGTTATGAGGATTATGAACAAGTTCATTTTGGCTGTTCAGGTTTCATTGTGTCAGGGGTTGGCAGGTAAGGTTTCCCTTGGATATAAAAGAAGACTTATGTTCAGCAAATGTTCTAGATAAGTTTAGTTTCACTTTTCCTCTTTGCACCCTCGCCTCCCTGGAATATGTTAACTGCACATTTAATAGGTCTGTAATGCATGTCTTGTCAAGAAATTGAGTTGTTATCTAGAAATTGCTACTAATGTTAAAATTTAAATTTGTACATATAAGATAAATATAGGCATGTATTCACTGACGTAAAGGTTCATCACATTTAATTGGAAAGAAGCACATACCACTATGATATGATCTGCTCGAGAGTGGCAAGGACTTGTTTGTGACCATGCCTGAATCTTGAAAATAGAGATTGTTTCTGTGCTAATAAGAGGGCAAGTATAGTCTTATCAGTGCCTTGCTGTAAAAGCAACTATTGTGTTGGCTGACCTCCCTTTAGTTAATCATTAATTATTTAAAGGTCTGATTGGTTGATCTTTGCTTAACTAAATATTTCAAGGGTAAGCAAGCACAGAATGAGATGGGTGTGCCAGTTTGGCCAGATTGTAGTGTGATTGTAGTTCCAAGAAACTCGAGAATTAATTCGGGTCTATTAAGTTATCAAACCTCAAGACTGTTGTGGTTTGATAATTCAATAGGCTGCATTAATTTTTGTGTTGTAAAGCGCACAAATTATTTGGTCAAAGGTTTAATGTGAAATGTTTCTGTTAAGTATAAAGTATGAAACTAAGATGGGTGAAAAAGAACTTTTCCCTAGTGTCTGAAGTTTTTAAAAGGGTGTAACATATTGTACTGGAGAAGTACTCCATCAGACAGCAAGATATCTACAATGATTATTTGTTAACATATGAAAAAAATTTTTTGGTGGTTTGATAAGCATCAGATATTCAACATCTGATGGCTACTTTTTTAGGTCATATCTATTTGCACTAAACATTCTTGCACTTATATGGCCAAGAGCATATAAATTTTAGATATTGCTCAATAGATAAAAGTCAATCTGCATCCTCTTAATGGTTGACCCTGTTCAAATCATCTTTGAGACTTTTTTTCCATTGTTTCAAAATAAGGATTTTTTTTTGCATATTGTATTACTAGTGTTTCAAAATAACCTGTCCTCTGTCCACCCTCCTACCAGTGGTAGCAGTTTAGTTTTATTTACGCTATCACCTCTAACAATTCTCTCCTCTACGGAGAACAACCCCAGTTTTTCCATTCCCTCCACGTAACTGATCACATACAGTATAAATTATTGTTTTCCCCTTATTGGTGGTATTGCGTAGTGTCCTAATGAGCGCAAGATAAAAAGCTTAGACATGTCTCTTTTTACAGCAGTAACTGAAGTCCCTCATCCTTGGTATTCTGGTAAATCCCTTATGCACCCTCAATTAATGCATCCTTGACATGCTTCCCAAAACGTGGTACCCAAGAATTGAATACAGCACTCTCACCCAGTGATTTCTAAATGTTTAACATAACTTACTTGTTCTTGTGCTTTGACTCTATTGATAAAGCCAAGAATAATTTCATATACTTTGTGAATAGCCTTCTCAACATGCCCTGTCACTAACACAGATTTGTGCATGTGAAGTTCCAGGTCTCTCTGTCCCTGCACCTCTATTAATTGTAAGTAAACATACCATTTGGGCCTCATTCTTTCCAAAATGTATCACTTCAAATTTCTCTGTATTAAATTTCATCTGTCATGTGTTTCACCAGTCAATGGGCAGAATTGGCTACTGCCACCGGCAGGAATCGTGGTGGCGAGAGCACAAAATTTGGGGTGATGGCAAAAGTTTCCCGCCGGCAGGAATTCAGTTTGGAATTTTGTTCTCCAACTTTGATGGCGGGTTAAAGGCAGGTCGAGTTTCCTGCTGATCTATGCCAGGAACCACATTTTCATTCATTTGTATCTCGTGAATGCTCATTAAAAGGTCAACTTACCAGAATCATGTTTTCCCCTCCAAATTAAGTGCCCTTCCAGAAGATAATTAGAACAGTCTGTTTTCCGGCTGTGTATGATGGCATGCACCCGGCGAGCTTCACTTCAACAACTCGGAGATCAGTAGAAGCTGCTTTTGCCTACCTTTAAAAGTGCTGCTGCGAGATTTCGTGTGCTTGTATCAGAGGCTGCACCAAGGCTGAGCATGAGAGGTAAGACCAGTGGGGAGGGGGAAGACGGAGGTAGGACTGGAGCGGGGTGGGGGGGGGCGGTGTGGTGGGGCGGTGGTGGAACACGGGAGTGAAGGGAGAAGACAGAGGCAGGACTGGGGGGGGTGGTGGTGGTGGAACAGAGTGGAGCAGTGAAGGTGCTCAGCAGTGCCCTGGGGCAAGAGTTATAAGACTGTCCTGGGATTAAGGCCATGCTGTCGGGGGCATATTGAGCCATCTGCCCTGGAGCTGAGGCCACTCTGTCAGGGGCATATTGAATAGACTGTCCTGGGGCTGTACGGGCTATGTTAGAAGGCTCTGCATGGCACGCATGTCTTGGTCTTGGGGGGAGCGGGGAAAGGCCTCTCTGGGCAGTGGAGGTCGTTCACAGTGTATTGCGCAGATGTGGTCAGTCACCTGAGGAATTTGGTCCTTGGGGTTAGAAGCATGGTACTATGGGATAGATGGCACAATCATGGTTAGGGGAGGCATCTGCATCCTCTAAGTCAGGAGTTGAAAAGTCATGGGGGGGGTATTGGATAGCCTCATTGGGAGGGTTCCCTGAAAGTCAGGGTGCATGTCGCCCAAGAAAAGGAGTCAGGCTGATAAAGGACATGGGGACCTCAACAGTGAAGTGTTCAGGGGAGAGGACAGGAATATCAACTTCAATAATTATGGGTTCAAGGGCAACCGGGGGAAGCTAGATAGTGATGGGAGGAAGGAGAATTAGGAGGTGGTGAGATGGAGGAGGATGGGAGGGACTTGGTGAGTGATACGGGGCTTGGAAGCTGGTCTCCTGCACAAAGGTTAACAGCACCATTTTCAATTTTAGTTTAAGAACAAAAGCTATGAGAAAATTGGCCAGGGAATGGTCTCGAGGCATGTGGGAGGAGTTCAGCATAGCAAATCTTGGCCAATTGAAGGGGCACCTTATAACTCAGTTGCTCAAATCATGGAGAGCATGGCTCAGTTGAGTGCTGGACTCGAGAGCCTCATGCACAATGAATGAGCTTGGCTCCTTTATGAATGATGCTAATTCGGGTGACAGTCCATTAAGTTTAGGTGCTGCGCTGCATATGGTCTTAATTGGGATCTGATCCTCACAGAGGCATTTCAGAATTGATGCACACTCCAAGAATCAATGCACTGAGGCAGCATGGGCCCTACAAGCCTCCATTTGCCCAGTGTGTTGGTCATGGCATTCAAAGCACCATACAGTGCAAAGACCGGGCATCCATAGCAATTGTAAAAGCCACTGGTAGACAACCAACAAAAAGCTAACTGTGGCTCCTAGGACTTGAGTCCTTTGACCATAATAAGCACCCTCATTGTGAATGCGCATTCATGGCTGAGAGGGGAAAGATCAGCCACCGGTCATCCTCCAAATTGATATCATCCTGCAAGGTATGCGATGTGGAGACTCCGGGAAAGTCAACACCTGGAGAACACATAGCTGCTTTGTATATGGAGGAAGCCAAAACAACGGGAGCTTACGTTGATTGCTCAATTGTATCAGTTCACAGAAACAAGGAGGAGTTGAGAATGAAGGCTGCAGGCTACGCTGCCTACTTGATAGCTTTGACGCAAATAAGGAGAAGAAGGGCCTATCGCCAATTGGCACAACTCAGGAAGATCATCGACCTGAGGAGCAAGAGCCAACAGGGCCCCAGAAAGACCCAAATGCTGACGAGAATGGACCAAATCCATGAAGATGTTTGGCGCGACCAAGGGTCTACAGAAGACGCAGCTTTTTAAAAATTCATTCATGGGATGTAGGCATCGCTAGCTAGGCCAGCATTTATTGCCCATCCCTAATTTCCTTCAAGAAGGTGGTGTTGAGCTGCCTTCTTGAACCGCTGCTGTCCATGTGGTGTAGGTACACCCGCAGTGCTCCTAGGGAAGGAGTTCCAAGATTTTGACCCAGCGACACTGAAAGAACAGCGATATAGTTCCAAGTCAGGATGGTGGGGAATTTCCAGGTAGTGGTGTTCCCATCTATATGCTGCCCTTGTCCTTCCAGATGGTAGTGGTCGTGGTTTTGGAAGGTGCTGTCTAAGGAGGCTGGGTGAGTTCCTGCAGTGCATCTTGTAGATGATACACATTGCTACCACTGTGGATCGGTGGTGGAGGAAGTGAATTGAATGGGGTCCCAATCAAGGGGCTGCTTTATTCTGGATAATGTCAAGTTTCTTGAGAGTTGTTGGAGCTGCACTTATCCAGGCAAATGGAGAGAACTCCATCACATTCCTGACTTGCGCCTTGTAGATGGTGGACAGGCTTTGGGGAGTCATTTTCCATCTGACAAAGGTCAATCCTTACTAGGAACCCTAAGTCATTGATTGCACAGTCCTGTAATGAATTCCATGTCAATTGGCGTTATATGACCTCACAGAGGCTCTCCGTCAAGCAACGCTAGGCAGCCGTTCAAGAGCAAAGTAACGTCCTCACAGATAATTGGACAGCTTCATAAGGGTGAGCACACACCTCTCTGACATCGCATACTCATTCCCCTTGAGCAGACATTTCAAATGTCACCAAGTGGAACCAACTTCCAACGCTCAGAGTCATGCATAGAGAGACTGGGAACTAATAAAGAAATAACATTCAGCCCTGAAAGTGGATACAAAATAACGTTACAGGGAGGCATGAAAGGTTATGCTGCCCAACGATGAATAATACTTTTATCAAAACCTTACAGTCGTAAAATAAAGGTCATTGCAATGTGCCCTTGGGTGAAAAGACTCCCAAGTGGGTCACGATAAATACTTATAACATCCACAAAGAACAGACTTTAGTGCTACAGCATCAGGATAATCACTGACCTTCCATGAACAATTCTCATGAGTTCTCACAATGTGTGCCTCAGATGTAAGGGTTACATGTGTATTGTCCAGTTATCATTTTCATATAAGAAGTGTCTGTGTGTGTCACAGATGTGGAACTAAAGGTGATGAAATTGAGTGAGAATTCAGGGAACTGAGGGACAAAATGGGAGATAATTAGTAGGGCGGTCATTTTGTACCCTTGAATGAACGTGGGACTTTGCACCACATCGATTAGCCATTCAATACCTGAGACTTGGAGAGGGATTAAAGTAAACTATACTTATAATCGTTAGATTATATACAGTGAATAAAAACCTGTGCCACCATTGTGCATTCAAAGCTTCTTAATTTTCCTTACCCTACTGCTGCATCTGGTTGCAGCCCTGACATCCACAGCAGAGGTGGAGGCAGCCTACTGACAGCTATGCCCTGCTGTCTGAGGTGACTTTGGCGGGCATCCTCTGGAGGGTCAAGACCTGGAGGGCTCTGGTCTGCTAAGGGCCTCCTGCCCCAGGGCAAGTGCACCCTCCTCCGCCTGACCTGCTGGAGTTGATGGGGTCACAGGCAGGATTTGGAGCAGCAGGACACCCTTGGAGACCCCTGGGTGGATGGCCCCATGGTGTCTGGCTGGCGCTTCTGCTCCCCTTGGGTGCCCAAGAGCCTCCCCCTGACTCTTTGAGGAGAAGGGGCATCTGGACGGAGAACCTGACATGCCCTGTCCCCCTGTCACCTAGCCACTGCTGGAACGCACTCATGGCTAGAGCAATAGAGTGCAGGTCCGAGTGCAAATCCAACAGAAACTGTGTTCTGCTGGACCTGAGTCTCCAAAGTGGCCATCACTCGTCCCATATAAACTTCAATACGCTCACATGCTGGAGCCACGACATCAGACAGAATGTGGACGGACTCCTCCATCCTTCGTTCCAGTCTTTTGACGGACTCTGACATCACTGCCTGTCTCTGCATGTCCAACCATTCTTTCAGGACCAATTGCAGAGGCTCATCATTGGACTCGTCTTTGCAGGAGCCTGGTTTCCCGCAATCCTTCAAGTGTCAGAGATCTCGACTGTCACTGCCTTTGCCTGCTATGGACACTTGTCCATGAGGTCACAATCACCAGATTGTGAACCTGATTCTACTCTAGAAGGAGGATACACTGAGGTGTGTGTATCTGCACTGGTGGAGGGTGCAGGTTAACGTCTTTATCAGATGGTTCCTCAGTATTCTCATCTGAGGTGACCTGGGGGCTGAGGCATTTGCTTGGTGTCTTCCTCTGCCTTTCCTTTCTGATGACTGGAATAGAGAAGAGTTAATTAGTGATTGACTAGGCAGGCACCTACACTATAGGTCACTCGCAGTCATTGTCTGCATGTAGCCGATGTAGACTGCAAACATCCTCACTGGCTTATTGGGGGATGCCGTTCTCGCTTTTCATGCAGGAATGATCCCTATCTTTTCCAGCCAGCTCTGTCGCCTGTTCTTCGTACGAGGAGAGTGTCCTGGGTCCCCCTTCCAGTCTTCAATCTTTCCTGACGATTATGGGCGAGCTTGTCCTGGATAAAGACAGATGGAATGACTGTGAGCACTACGGATGTAAGAGCAGTTCAGAAGCATGCATGCCTGCTGTATGTGCTGAGCACTCCTCAGGAGGGGATGAAGACACTATTTGTGCAGGATCTGACATGAGATGGGGATCTTAGTGTCTGGCAGACATGCAGTGCCAATGTCCCATCTGCTGGTCATATGTAACATCGCTGTGAACTGTAACCCCCAGACTGCCTGATGCCTTTATTAGTCAAAAAGAAAAGGGAAGCATTTGTAAGGGCTAGAAAGCTGGGAACAGATGAAGCCCATGGAGAATGTAAAGAAAGTAGGAAGAAACTTAAGCAAGGAGTCAGGAGGGCTAAAAGGGGTCATGAAAAGCCACTGGCAACCAGGATTATAGAAAATCCCAAGGCCTTTTATGCATATGTAAAAAGCAAGAGGGTAGCCAGGGAAAGGGTAGGCCCACTCAGGGACAGAGGTGGGAATCTGTGTGTGGAGCCAGAAGAAATGGGAGAGATACTAAATGAATACTTCTCATCAGTACTCACCAAAGAGAAGGACTTAGCGGTTGATTTATCTTGGGAAGAGTGTGTAGATAGCCTGGATCATGTTGAGATCAAAAAAGAGGTGTTAGGCGTTTTGAAGAATATTAAGGTGTACAAGTCCCCAGGGCCAGATGGGATCTACCCCAGAGTACTGAGGGAGGCAAGGGAGGAGATTGCTGGGGCCTTGACAGAAATCTTTGTATCCTCACTGTTTATGGGTGAGGTCCCAGAGGACTGGAGAATGGCCAATGTTGTTCCATTGTTTAAGAAGGGTAGCAGGGATAATCCAGGAAATTACAGGCCCGTGAGCCTTACGTCAGTGGTAGGGAAATTATTGGAGAAGATTCTTCGTGACAGGATTTACTACCACTTGCAAGCAAATGGGCGTATTAGTGAGAGGCAGCATAGTTTTGTGAAGGGGAGGTCGTGTCTCACTAACTTGATTGAGTTTTTCGAGGAAGTGACAAAGATGATCGACGATGGAAGGGCAGTGGATGTTATATACATGGATTTCAGTAAGGCCTTTGACAAGGTCCCTCATGGCAGACTGGTACAGAAGGTAAAGTCACATGGGATCAGAGGTGAGCTGGCAAGATGGATACAGAATTGGCTTGGTCATAGAAGACAGAGAGTAACAGTGGAAGGGTGCTTTTCTGAATGGAGAGCTGTGACTAGTGGAGTTCCGCAGGGATCAGTGCTGGGACCTTTGCTGTTTGTAGTATACATAAATGATTTGGAGGAAAATGTAACTGGGCTAATTAGTGAGTTTGCAGACGACACTAAGTTTGGAGGAGTTGCAGATAGTGAAGAGGATTGTCAAAGGATACAACAGGATATAGATCGGTTGGAGACTTGGGCAGAGAAATGGCAGATGGAGTTTAATCTGGACAAATGCGAGGTAATGCATTTTGGAAAGTCTAATACAGGCAGGAATTATACAGTAAATGGCAGAACCCTTAAGTGCATTGACGGGCATAGGGATCTAGGTGTACAGGTCCACAGGTCACTGAAAGTGGCAACGCAGGTGGATAAGGTAGTCAGGAAGGCATCTGGCATGCTTGCCTTCATTGGTAGGGATATTGAGTATAAAAGCTGGAAAGTCATGCTGCAGCTGTATAGAACCTTGGTTAGGCCACACTTGGAATATTGCATGCAATTCTGGTCGCCACATTACCAGAAGGATATGGAGGTGTTGGAGAGGGTGCAGAGGAGGTTTACCAGGATGCTGCCTGGTCTGGAGGTTATTAGCTATGAGGAGAGGTTGGAGAAACTCGGATTTTTCTCACTAGAGCGACCGAGATTGAGGGGCAACTTGATAGCAGTTTACAAAATTATGAGTGGCATGGACAGAGTAGATAGTCAGAAGCTTTTTCCCAGGGTGGAAGAGTCAATTACTAGGGGACATAGATTTAAGGTGAGAGGAGAAAACTATAGAGGAGATTTGCGGGGCAAGTTTTTTACGCAGAGGGTAGTGAGTGTCTGGAATTCGCTGCCAGAGGAGGTTGTGGAAGCAGGTACAATAGTGGTGTTTAAGAGGCAGCTTGACAAATACATGAATAGGATGGGAATAGAGGTATACGGACCCCGGAAGTGCAAAATGTTTTAGTTGACGGGCAATATGATCGGCGCAGGCTTGGAGGGCCGAAGGGTCTGTCCCTGTGCTGTACTTTTCTTTGTTTGTTCTTTGTTCTTTGAGAGGGAGAGTTTGGAGTGAACAGATGCTTCATTGACCCTGGCAGGGTGCATCAGATCATTCATCCTTTTCCTGCACTGCAGTACGGTACTTTTTTGGTGGCCATGAGCGCTGACGTCCCTGGCGACCTCCTCCTATGCTGATGTGATCAGGTGTGTGGACCTCCTGCTCCCATCCCTCAGACGGAGGACCTTCTGCCTTTCCTCAATGGCCTAAAGGAGAATCCCCAGGGAGGTCTCGCTGAACCATGTTGCAGAGGGTTTGTTTCTTTTCGAGGCCGTTGCTTCACTTGCAACTCCTGGAGTACGGTGAGTGAATGTGTGTGCAGGCACCATTTAAATATGTCGCCGGGACCTTCGGCGCCCATGAGGTTGGAGGGACGATTCACCGATCGCCCTGTCACAAGATTCAACAAGCTCCTCACTGATGCATAATTAATTAGCTAAAAAGCAGATGATCTGGTGTGAAAACCGTCCTGCCACCCAGCAGGAACCACGCTGACTTTCCTGCCTTCCACCGCACTCAGTTTCCAGAATGGAAAATTCCACCCTGTCTTTCTGAAGTCAGCTACTATCCTCCTAAAAACTCCAAGATAAGTAGCAACTGCAGTTCATCTGCTTTCTGCCCCTTAACAATTTGTATCCTCACTGCCACTGGCACTTTAATTCTGTAGAGTTTAATTTTGCAACAAATATTATATATTACTTTATATCTTTAAAAGTTCATACGTGGAACATCAACTCCACCACCCTCATCAACTTCATCAAAAAAAACTCAAGTTAGCCAAACATGATTTATCTTTAACAAATCTGTGCTGACTTTGATCAATGACTCATGGTTTTCCATGAGCCAATTAAATTTATCCCGGGTTACCATTTCTAAAAATTTCTCCTTCACTGACATTAAGATGTCTGGCCTGCAATAGCTGGGATTGTCCCTCTTCCCTCTTTCGAATTGGCATTTAACATTTGCAATTTTCCATCCTCTGGCACCACCCCTCTATGCAAGGAGGATTGAAAGATTGTGGACATAACCTACACAATTCCACCCCAAGTTCTATTAATAACTTAGGAAGCATTCCATCAGTTTGGGTGATTTTTCTTCTCTGAGTAATGCCTGCAGTTACCCTGTCTAGTCCTGTTACAATTTTATAGGTTTCTATGAGATCTCCCCTCATTCTTCTGAACTGCAGCGAATACAATCCTAAACGATTCAATCTTTCCTTATATGTCAGTCTCGCCATCCCAGGAATCAGTCTGGTAAACATTCGCTGCACGCCCTCTATAGCAAGAACAAGATAAGGAGAACAAAACTGCACACAATATTCCAGGTGTGGTCTCACCAAGGCCCTGTATAATTGCAGCAAGACATCCCTGTTCCTGTACTCGAATCCTCTTGCTATGAAGGCCATCATACCGTCATTTGCCATCTTTACCTCCTGCTGCACCTGCATGCTTACCTTCAACGGCTGGTGTACGAGGACACCCAGGTCTCATTCCCCTCTCTCAATTTATAGCCATTCAGATAATAATCTGCCTTCCTGCTTTTGCTACCAAAGTGGATAACCTCACATTTATCCACATTATACTGCATCTGCCATGCATTTGCCCACACACTCAGCTTGTCCAAATCACACTGAAGCCTCTCTGCATCCTCCTCACAACTCACCCTCCCACCCAGCTTTGTGTCATCTGCAAATTTGGAGATATTACATTTAGTTCACTCATCTAAATCATCAATATACATTATGAATAGCTGGGATCCCTGCAGCACCCCACTGGTCACTGCCTGCCATTCAGAAAAAGACCCGTTTATTCCTACTCTTTGTCTCCTGTCTGCTAATCAGTTTTCTATCCATCTCAATACACTGCCTCCAATCCCATGCACTTTAATTTTACACGCCAATCTCTTATGTGGGACTTTGTCGAAAGCCTTCTGAAAGTCCAAATAAACCACATCTACTGGCTCCCCCTCATCAACTCTACTAGTTACATCCTCGAAAAATTCCAGTAGATTTGTCAAGCATGATTTCCCTTTCATAAATCCATGCTGACTCTGTCTGATTCTGCCACTGCTTTCCAAGTGCTCAGCTATTGAATCTTTTATAATGGGCTCTGGAATTTTCCCCACTACCGACGTCAGGCTGATTGATCTATAATTCCCTGTTTTCTCTCTGCCTCCCTTTTTAAATAGTGGGGTCACATTAGCTACCCTCCAATCTGTAGGAACTGTTCCAGAGTCTATAGAATCTCGGAAGATGACCACCTCTGGGATGCAGATTATCAGGTCCTGGGGATTTATCGGCCTTCAATCCCATCAATTTCCCCAACACCATTTCCCTACTAATACTGATTTCTTTCAGTTCCTCCCTCTGACTAAACCCTGTGTTCCCCAACATTTCTGGTATGTTATTTGTGTCCTCCTTTGTGAAGACAGAACCAAGTATGTATTTAGTTGGTCAGCCATTTCTTTGTTCCCCAATTTAAATTCCCCTGTTTCTGACTGTAAAGAGCCTACATTTGTCTTCACCAATCTTTTTCTCTTCACATACCTATACCTATTTACACTCAGTTTTTAGGTTCCCCGCAAACTTACTCTCATACTCTATTTTCCCCTTCTTAATCAATCCCTTGGTCCTCCTTCGCTGAATTCTAAACTGCTCCCAATCTTCAGGTCTGTTGTTTTTTCTGGCCAATTTGTATGCCTCTTCCTTGGATCTAATACTATCTCTAATTTCCCTTGTAAGCCATGGTTTGGCCACCTTTCCTATTTTACTTTTGCGCCAGACAGGAATAAACAATTATTGCAGTTCACCCATGCACTCTTTGAATGTTTGCCATTGCCTATCCATCGTCATCCCTTTTAGTAACATTTCCCAATCCATCATAGCCAACTTGCACCTCATACCATCCTAGTTTCCTTTATTAAGATTCAGGACCCTAGCCTCAGAATCAACTACGTCACTCTCCATCTTGATGAAGAATTCTAACATATTATGGTCGTTCACCCCCAAGGGACCTCGCACAACTTGATTGCCAATTATTCCTTTCTCATTACACAATACTCAGTCTAGGATGGCCTGTTCTCTAGTTGGTTCCTCAACGTATTGGTCCAGAAAACCATCCCGTATACACTCCAGGAATTCCTTCTCTATGGTATTGTTACTGACTTGGTTTGCCCAATCTATATGCAGATTAAACTCACCCATAATTACAGATGTTCCTTTATTGAATGTGTCTCTAATTTCCTGTTTAATGCCATTTCCAACATCAGCACTACAGTTTGGGGGTCTATCTACAACCCCCACTAACCTTTTATGCCCCTTAGTGTTTCTCAGCTCTATCCATACGGACTCCACATCATCGGAGCTAATATCTTTCCTCACCATTGTGTTAATTTCCTCTTTAACCAGCAGTGCAACTCCACCGCCTTTTCCTTTTTGTCTGTCCTTCCTAAATACAGAATACCCCTGGATGTTCAGTTCCCATCCCTGGTCACCCTGCAGCCATGTCTCCGTAATCCCAACTATATCATACCTGTTTACATCTATTTGCACAGTTAATTCATCCACTTTATTGCAAATGCTCCTCATGTTAAGGCACAAAGCCTTAAAGCTTGTCTTTTCAACATTACTTGTACCGTTCCCACTATTTTTCACTGAGGCCCAGTTTGATTCTTGCCCTTGATTTCTCTGCCTATCACTTTTCTTATTCCACTTTCTGTCTTTAGTTCTTGTCCTTGATTCCCCTTCCTCTGATTCCTTGCACAGGTTCCCATCCCCCTGCCATTTTAGTTTAAACCCTCCCCAAGCACTCTAACAAATATTCCCCCTCGGACATCAGTCCTGGTCCTGCCCAGGTGTAACCCATCCAGTTTGTACTGGTCCCACCTCCCCCAGAACCGGTCCCAATGTCCCAGGAATCTGAAACCCTCTCCCTCACACCATCTCTTCAGCCACGTATTCATCCGATATATCCTGCAATTTCTACTCTGACTAGCACATGGCACTGATAGTAATCTTGAGATCACTACCTTTGAGTCCTACTTTTCAACTTACTTCCTAACTCCCTATATTCTGCTTTTAGGACATCATCCCTTTTTTTACCTGTGTCGTTTGTACCAATGTGTACCATGACCACTGGCTGTTCACCCTCCCCCTTCAGAGTGTCCTGCAGCTGCTCTGAGACATCCTTGACCCTAGCACCAAGGAGGCAACGTACCATCCTGGAGTCTCGTTTGCGGCCACAGAAACGCCTGTCTATTCCCCTTACAATTATAACTATAACTATAACTATTGCATTCCCACACTTTTTACTCCCAAACAACACTGTAATAATGGCCGGATAATCTGTTTTATATGTGATGCTGATATAAGGATAAATATTGGCCAGGACACTGGGAATAAGTCCCCTGATCATCTTAAAAATAGCGTCATGGGATCTTTTACATTCACCTGAGAAGCAGATGGAGTTTCAGTTTAACATCTCATCTGAAAGACATTCAACATTCTCCCTCAATACTGGAGTGTCAGGCTTAATTTTTGTGCTCAAGCCCTGAAGTGGGATTTGAACCTGGAACCTTGTGGCTCAGAGGCAAAAGTGCTTCTACTAGTTTCTCCATATCTATCTTATCAGTTCCTTTAATCATCTTAAACACTTCAGTTAGATCACCTGTTAATCTTCCACACTCAAAGAAGACACGTCTCATATGCAACCTGTCCTCATAATTTAACCCTTTTCGCCCCACATCATTCTTGAAAATCTGCCAAGATAACCTTCCTGAGGTATAGTCCTAAGAACAATACACAGTACTCCTGATGTGATCTGATCAGAATGTTTGCAATTTAGGAACATGTAGGAACAGGAGCTGGCCATTTAGCCCCTCGATCCTGTTCCACCATTTAGTCATGCCAGGTATGCAATCTAACTCCAAATCAGTCATAATCCTAAATACCTTTGGTTAACAAAAGTCTATCAGTTTCAGATATAAAATTAACAATTTGTTTTACATCAATGTTGTTTGCAAAACAGAGTTCCAAACTTCTGTCACCTTTTGTGTGTAGAAGTGTTTTCTAATTTCACTCTTGAAAGGTCTGGCTCTAATTTTTAGCTGCCCAAGCAATCAGAAATAGCTTCTTTATCTACTGTATCTGTTCCCCTTAATATCTTGAAACTTCAACCAAATCACATTTTAAGTTTCTAAATTCCAATGACTGCAACCTTAGTTTGTGTAATCTCTTCTCATAATTTATCACTTGGAGTCCAGGTATTATTCTGGTATTATTATTTAGTATTATTCTGAGCACATGCATGCATGAAGCTCTTGTTGTGGTCACGACCAGCTGAACTTCGAGGGAGTGTAAGCCCTTCCTGTTGATGAATCTCATTGGCCTCTCACTTGGTGCCTTGGTGGCCACATTGGTGCAATCAGTGATGCCCTGCACCTTCAGGAATCCAGTGATGGAGGTGAATCCCACTGCACTCCCTGCAAGCCAATATATACTTCCTGAGGTGTAGTGCCCAGGTGCAGGATTTTCACCCCAATATGCAGGCAAGTATGGAAATGGATGGGCACGAAAACTAGCACCACCAGTCGGCATGCCAGTTTGTCGTCAACATTCTGACTGTTCCCAATTTTCCTCAGGAGGGCAGAACATGGACACGACAACCAGCCCAATTCAGAGAATTGGCCAATTTTCTTGTTAACAAGCTTATTGTCAGCTCATCAAGAGCCAGTTTGGGATTTTTATGGGGCACACAATGGGTCAGGAGTGGCCTGAATTAAAGGAGACAACAACACAGCAAGGAGCCAGGGTCATTACTGCATCATTCAGTTAGGTGGACACATAAAAGGGTGCCCAGCTCAGAGGAGCATTCGGCTATTAGCACACAGGTGCCATCAGGTGAGCAGAGTTAGCAGAGCGAGTGCACGCTAAACACTGGAGGGTGTCATGACCCTCCAGGGATCATGGGGCCATAAGATGAGGGGCCCAGCAAACTTTGTGAATGCAGCTGACCGCAGGGAACGCATGGTACTTGGCGATAGGGTTGAATAGCGATGAAGATCAACATCTTCAGAAGCAGGTGCAGAGCCCCAGGCTTAAGGAGAGTCGCAGAAAGGAAAAGAGGCAAGAACCAATTGGACCCATCAATGTGAGCATGTCTGTGCTGGTGGAGAGTGCATTTGAATGGTGTAATGTGCTGACTCTGCTGGTTCAGTTTCTTGACAGGCCCCCTGCAAAACTGGCCCTGTGGGCGACATAAGAAGGAGTTCATGAGAACTTGACTGTAACAGCAGATGCCTCTACAGATCTGAGGTTTCCCAATGCAACTGGGGCATTGGTATACAGTCAGACAATGAGGAGTGCGCTCCATTCCCTTCATCTACAGGTTTGAATATCTTTTCACCCTGTCCTCTGGATATTCCTAAACTGCTATCACCCACTTCTTTCTGCAGCGCCATCCTCATGATTTCCATTGCATCATCTCCATGGCAGTGAGGATGGTGAGCTGCGGGCACTCCTCCTCCTGTGCATATCCCCTCCCTTGCATTCTGGTCTCTCTTCTGCAAGGACAAAAGAAAGATAAGACAATGTTGGCCTCTCCCAAATGCCATCATCTCATTTAAATAAGAAACAGCATGTATCAATGCTGCCCAGTCCTCAAAAGCTTTAGGGCTCAGGGTCTTGTTGCCAGGTCATTAATTACCATGAGCACACAGGCCCTCAGACTGCTCAGCTGCTGTGTCTGCTGGTGGCTGGAGATCTGGAGACCTGTCATCTGGGTTTTGCATTCCACTCACATTGCCAGAGCAAGAAGGTCATTAAACCTCCTGAGGCATTGAACCCAGGTCCTCCTTCATCTGCTGACATGTTCTGCCAGCTCCAGCCAAGCCTTCTTAGTTGGCTGAGTGGCTTTCTGCTGCCACCCTCCAGGAAGAGGACGACTCACCTCTCACATCCTGCCTCCAACATCACTTCAAGGCTGCATGAAGCCATCGAGTGCCACGCCATTGCTTGTCCTGCTGAACTCAGTCTTCCTTTGCAGTGCAAAATGACTGCCACAGCAATGGTTGATGTCTTGCAAATTAGACCAACACTTAGAAGTCCCACCTCCATCCTGCACCCACCCCCGCTAATTGGCTGCCAATTCACTTGAGGGTGGTGCCGCAGGAAGAAGCGGGTGATGGCAATTTAGGAATATCCAGAGGACAAGGTGAAAAGATATTGAAACCTGTAGATGAAGGGGATGGCACGCACTCCTCCCTGTCTGACAGCATACTAATGCTCTGGCCAATTAACAGCTGAAGCCGACATCAGGGAAAATCACATACTGTGACTGCACCGATGCCCCCCCCACCACCCTCCAGTACCCCACATTGCTGAGTGGTTGGGATCTAGAAATGGTTCCAACATTGTGTTTCTGACCCTAAATGCAAAATGCTACCCCAGAACTGCTCAAGCACTCCAGGTGTGTTCTCAGCAGGGCTTGTATAGCTGAAACATGACTCCTGTCCGCTGTACTCTAGCTATAATGGCCATCATGCCATTTGCCCATTGTCTTTTTTAATGATTTTCTGTAGCTGTCCATGACATCTGAACGATCTGTGTGCTGGAACCTCTACTGTTTCTAGATTTTTTAGCAAGTACTTAGCAAGTACCCTGTTCTATCCTTTTTAGGTCCAAACAGAATGACCTCATTTGCCTACACTGAAATCTGTTTGCCATAGTTTCGCCCATTCGTTAACATACTAATATCTCTTTGCAATTTTACATCTCCAACTAAACTGCTTATAATGCTTCCTATCTTTGGATCGTCAGCAAATTCGGTTGTGCAACCTTCTATCTCGTATAAATACAGTGAATAGTTGAGGCCCAACATAGATCATTGCGGGACAACACTGGTAACTTACTTGCTGACTCCCCAAAGCCTGTTCAGCATCTACATAATGCAGTGCAACAACTGACCAAGTCTCCTTGGACAGCACCTTCCAACCCCACATCTTCTACTAGCTAGAAGAACAAAGGCAGTAGATACATGGCAACACCACCAAGGGCAAGTTTCCTCCAAGCCACACATTATCTTGACTTGGATCTATAGCGCCGTTCCTTTACTATCACTGGGTCAAAAACCTGGAACCCCCTTCCTAACAAGGCTAGGTGTATCTACATCACAGACTGCAGCAGTTCAAAAATGTGGCTCACCATTATCTTCTCAGGGCAAATTCGGGATGGGCAATGAATGCTAGCCTTCCCAATGATGCTCATATCCCATGAATGAATTTTTTTTAAATTCCCTACTCCGTTCCTCGCTGCTTACCATTTAGAACATGCTGTGATCTAACTTCTTTAGGTTCAAAACTTACACTTCCCTAACTGAACTCCATCTGCCACATTTTTGCCCACATACTTAATTATCATTTTATAATTTTTTGCTTCCTTCTACTGCCACCTAACCTGTTTTCATCAGTGCAAAACTGCTCACACTTGACACATATGCATAAGATCATCAGTCTCACTGGGATAACAAGGACAGCCAGGTGCAGTAAATAGGAAAAATATGCACATTAATGTTGCAACAGTTGTTATTCTGTGAAAGGAGTTGAGACACATAACTTGGGTCAATTTTTCCTGTTTATCTGAATGTACTAAATCTGACCTTGGGTGTTCTTAATGCTCACCTTGATATCTTTCCCCCACAAGCATAAAATTAACATTTTTACTAATTAGGTTTTCTAACCTGTGTAGCCTTTTGAATGATTAATATGTGAAAATTGAAATATTTTGAAAATATATTGACAAACATATAATCCCATAATCACAATAGGAAGCCTCCCTGATCTCTGAGACTAACTGCCTTTTTCTTTGCCCTCGGCCTGCCTGGTTGTGCAGAATGGATTTTGTATGTAAGAGCATTCAGCCTGTATATTTCTGTAGCATTATCATCTTATTCGCAGTAGACTTAGTGCTGAGTTATACAGTCGACACGGTCTTCAGGCACTTAGTGAAAGGCACTTAGTGATTCCACAAACTGTGTGGGCAGAGCTCACTCAATTTATAAGCAGCACAAACCTTGCGATTAAATTGCAGCTTTTAAATAGATCATCCTCGCATATCTATTAAATAATGTTTCTGTGGAGCTTATGAAGGAAGAGTTAAATGATTTAAAATCTAAGTTAGATGTGGCCTACACACTACTATTTTTAATCTTGGAGTTCCAATCCCATGTCTCCTCCATCACCAAAACTGTCAACTTCCACCTCCAAAATATTGTCTACCTCCACTCCTACCTCAGCAGATTTGCTGCTGAAGCCCTCAACCATGCCCATGTCAACCAGCTTTCCTGACTGATCTTCCATCCTTCACCCTCCGTAAACTTCAGTTCATCCAAGATTCTGCTGGCCACATCCTATCCTGCATCAAGTCCCAATCATTCATCTTTCACTTACCTACATTGTTCACATATCTACATTGGCTCCCAAACACCCAGTGACTCATTTAGAATTCTCATTGTTTTCAAGCCCTTCATGCCTTTGTCCCTCCTTATCTCTGTAAGCTCTTCCAGCCCTACATACCTTCCTCCTTTACTCTGACTCTGGCTTCCTGTGCATACCCTCTCCCTTAAACCAGCTAGCCCCATACTCTGCAAATGCCCCCTAACACCCTTGACCTCTCCACCTCCCTCTCTTCCATTTAGACCCTCCTTAATGTAACCATACCTCTGTTAATTTACCTCTTTAAATCATTTGGAGCAGTCGGGTTAAATTTATTAGTAACACTTTATTTACAATAGTCGTTTAAATATATTTTAGGGGCGAAGCAGATCAGTACACAAGGGTATAATAAATAACAAATCCTGGAAGTTTGCATTGGATCAGTGAATATCTGTAGAGAGAAAAGACAAATTATCATTTTTGGTGTCGAGAGATTACATGCAAGATGTTGACTTGTCATTTCCCTTTACAGATGCAGAATGGTCTGTGCATTTCTAGTATTCTCTTAAAAAGTCAAGATTCCTCAGTTAGGTTTTGTCCCTTCTAACACCATGTGAAAACACTAGGCAACTTTCCTATAGATCCTCCTCAACTGATTATTTTCATCATTTGACCATCATACCAGTGTAAGATTAATGAGCCAGTAGTTTACTTACATCACCTTTCTTGAAAATAAATGTGAGATTGGCTTGTTTTCAATCCAGTGTGATCTCGCCTACATTCATTGATGCTCTCATGATGACTGTAAGTACTTTGTGGATTCTGACCCTCATCTAACTTAGCACCCTCAGGTATATTAGCATCCATTCAAGGGAATTTTTCTTTAAGCCCGCCTAGGGCTTGCACGCAAGCAATATGCTTAAGGGATCTCATTTCTTCTTTCAAAATCTTCTTGTTGTAAAACTAAGAATGTTTTCCTGTTACATTTGTATTTTGCTATAATACTTACCTGTAATTCTCTCTTTGCCTCTCTGCCTGCCCTTTTTGTTTATGTTTTTCTAAAGGTTTCTGTATTTTAAAATTCTATCGGTTTTTGTTGATTTTATTTTTTGCATCTTTCTTTGTATTATCTTATTAATCCATCAATAGGACATGTATCTTCATTTGGGCTTCCTAATATGCTGCACACAGAGGACTGCATGGTTTGAGGGGTGTTATTGCAGCCTGTTGTCGAATTCTATGTGGCTTCACCTTCAGTGGATGCTCTTGTTGTATTTATAGATTTTCATTCTCAAGAGTGCAATGGTATTTCCATTCAAACTACAGATATGCAAGAGGAGGTGGTGTGGATGTATTGATTAAACATGATGTTACAATTCTAAATAGACATATTATATATACTCCCCCTCCCATGGCACCATCCCATGCAATCGCAGAAGGTGCAACATCTGCCCCTTTACTTCCCCCCTTCCTCACCGTCCAAGGGCCCAAATACTCCTTTCAAATGAAGCAGCATTTCGCTTGCACTTCCCTCAATTTGATCTACTGCATTCACTGCTCCCAATGCGATCTCCTCTACATTGGAGAGACCAAATGCAGACTGGGCGGCTACTTTGTGGAACACCTTCGGTCTGTAAGCAAGCATGACCCAGACCTTCCTGTCGCTTGCCATTTCAACACACCACCCTGCTTTCATACCCACATGTCCGTCCTTGGCCTGTTGCAATGTTCCAGTGAAGCTCAACGCAAACTGGAGGAACAGCACCTCATCTTCCGATTAGGCACTTTACAGCCTTCCGGACTTAACATTGAGTTCAGCAACTTCAGACCATGAACTCTCTCCTCCATCCACACCCCTTTTTGATCCCCCTTTTTTCAAATATTTATTTTTAAATTTTTATACATATATTTTTTCCCACCTATTTCTATTTTTTAAAATTTATTTCCACTCATTGTTTTACCCCCACCTTTTAGTCTATTTCAAACTTCTCTCCCACACCATCCCCTTCCCCCCACCCCACCCCCACTAGGGCCATCTGCCACTTGTTCATTCTGCTTTCTACTCTTAATGTCAGCATTAGCACCTCCTTTAGCCAGTATCACCACCATCTACACCCCGTCGACCTTTTGTTTATGACATCTTTTGCAATCTCTCCTTTGCCTCCACCTATCACTGGCCTTCTATACAGCTTCACCTGTCCCACCCCCCTTAAACAGTATATATTTCATCACATTTTTACTTCCCTTCAATTCTGAAGAACAGTCACACGGACTCGAAACGTTAACTATGTCTTTCTCTCCACAGATGCTGTCAGGCCTGCTGAGTTTTTCCAGCAATTTTTGTTTTTGTATTATACAGAGGTGGGTGGGTGTAAAACTGGGGGCAGGAGGGTCAGCACTCCAGTCAGGCTTTGAGGCCCTTGCTGCCTTTCTGGCCACATTTGCAGCCAAAGGCCGCTCTATGCAGGGGTTCCCTCTTCACAGTGATGGCCCAGCTACTGGTTCCATCTTTTAATTTAAAAGTTTAAAACATTTGAGACGGTGGGTCAAGATGGAGACGCCCTCTCTCTCTGTTACCTGAACTGCAAGCTGCAGCTACTTCCAAACTGGAGAGCCTCCTATTGGCCCTCCAGCTTCGAAAGCCTGCCCAGCCTGCCCTCTGGCCACTAATTGGCCAAATCAAGGGAAATTCACTAAGATAAAAGCAAAAAAACTACGGATGCTGGAAATCCAAAACAAAAACAAAAATACCTGGAAAAACTCAGCAGGTCTGACAGCATCTGCGGAGAGGAACAGAGTTAACGTTTCGAGTCCGTGTGACTCTTCAACAGAACTAAGGAAAAATAGAAAGGTGAAATATAAGCTGGTTTAAGGGGGGGTGGGGTGGGACAAGTAGAGCTGGATAGAGGGCCAGTGATAGGTGGAGATAACCAAAAGATGCCATAGACAAAAGGACAAAAAGGTGTTGAAGCCGGTGATATTATCAAAGGAATGTGATAATAAAGGTACAGATAGCCCTAGTGGGGGTGGGGTGGGGGGAAGGGATCGAAATAGGCTAAAAGGCAAAGATAAAACAATGGATGAAAATACATTTAAAAATAATAGAAATAGGTGGGAAAAGAAAAATCTATATAAATTATTGGAAAAAAAGGTGGATCGGAAAGGGGGTGGGGATGGAGGAGAGAGTTCATGATCTAAAATTGTTGAACTCAATATTCAGTCTGGAAGGCTGTAAAGTGCCTAGTCGGAAGGTGAGGCGCTGTTCCTCCAGTTTGCGTTGAGCTTCACTGGAACAATGCAGCAAGCCAAGGACGGACATGTGGGCATGAGAGCAGGGTGGAGTGTTGAAATGGCAAGTGACAGGGAGGTCTGGGTCATGCTTGCAGACAGACCGAAGGTGTTCCACAAAGTGGTCACCCCGTCTGCGTTTGGTCTCTCCAATGTAGAGGAAACCGCATTGGGAGCAACGAATGCAGTAGACTAAGTTGAGGGAAGTGCAAGTGAAATGCTGTTTCACTTGAAAGGAGTGTTTGGGCCCTTGGACGGTGAGAAGAGGGGAAGTAAAGGGGCAGGTGTTGCACCTTCTGCGGTTGCATGGGAAGGTGCCGTGGGAGGGGGTTGAGGTGTAGGGGGTGATGGAGGAGTGGACCAGGGTGTCCCGGAGGGAACGATCCCTGCGGAATGCCGCCGGGGGGGGTGAAGGGAAGATGTGTTTGGTGGTGGCGTTGGCAGAAATGGCGGAGGATGATCCTTTGAATGCGGAGGCTGGCAGGGTGTCCTCACTTATCACCCATCCAGCCTCCGCATTCAAAGGATCATCCTCCGCCATTTCCTTGGCCTGCTGCATTGTTCCAGTGAAGCTTAATGCAAACTGGAGGAACAGCACCTCATCTTCCAACTAAGCACTTTACAGCCTTCCAGACTGAATATTGAGTTCAACAATTTTAGATCATGAACTCTCTCCTCCGTCCCCACCCCCTTTCCGATCCCCCTTTTTTCCAATAATTTATATAGATTTTTCTTTTCCCACCTATTTCCATTATTTTTAAATGTATTTCCATCCATTGTTTTAACTTTGCCTTTTAGCCTATTTCGATCCCTTCCCCCCACCCCACCACTAGGGCTATATGTACCTTAATTAGCACATACCTTAGATAATATCACCAGCTTCAACACCTCTTTGTCCTTTTGTCTATGACACCTTTTGGTTATCTCCACCTATCACTGGCCCTCTGTCCAGCTCTACTTGTCCCACCCCCCCCCCCCCCCCACCCCCACCCCACTTAAACCAGCTTATATTTCACCTCTTTTCTATTTTTCCTTAGTTCTGTTGAAGAGTCACACAGACTCGAAACGTTAACTGTATTCCTTTCCGCAGATGCTGTCAGACCTGCTGAGTTTTTCCAGGTATTTTTGTTTTTGTGTAGGGGAAATTCACTGCTCAGTATCTGTTTCCCCATGTAAGGGTCCTGACCCAAAACCCAAAATCCTGTCCTGAAACAGCAAGAAGGTGATAAATTAGTAATTTTGTTGAGAAGAGCCAATTTGGTGATTTAAGAAGGAATCTAGCACAGGTAGATTGAAAAGGGTGATTGCAAGGTAAAACAGTAACTGAACAATGAAAGCTATTTTAGGGAAGGGATAGCTCAGATACAAACTAGTCATGTTCCTTTGAAAGGAACAGATAGAACATCCAAATATATATCCGATCGACATCAGTTTTTTATTAGCCATGCACATTGTTCATAAAAATAGATTAACTTTTTACGTGTGTTCTGTTATGTAATGGCCATCATAATTTGTGCTTGTTTAAAATCTTTATATTTTTGCTCAAAGTTGAATCAGGGATGATTTAGAAATGTTAGAAAAAAAACTTTTTTTTAAGTATCCTCTCCAGTTTACACACTGACTAGACTACATAGTCTTATCAGTTACTGTTAGCATTAATTAACAAATAGCAGTTTCACACTTGAAGGTATAATAAGAGGCTAAACATGAAACAAAACTTTTGACATTCATCTGAAATTGGTCAGTCATGGCTAAGGGTAAAGTTTCTTCTGTGCTGGTAAAATGATGTGCCTTAATTCTCAAAAGAGCCCTGACTATTACATTAGAAATAGAAAATGCTGGGAACGGTCAGCAGTTTAGGCAGCATCTGCAGAGAGAGAAACAGTTAAAGTTTCAGGCTGATAACACCATTCATTCTTGTAACCTTTGATTTAGACTTTAATACAGAGTCAGTAGTTTTGTGCTGGAGCTGAAAAGTTGAGATTCAAAATTAATTTTACTTGAGAACCTTATAGAAACCAGAGAAAATACTCTTCGATTCCATCAGTAGAAAATATGATATCTAAACAATTATTTTTTTTGCTATCAGGATCCTGTTTTATTTACTGGTACCATGAAGAAGAACCTGGATCCCTTTGATGAACACACTGATGAAGCACTGTGGAATGCATTAGAAGAGGTAGGAGCTGGATTGGGAAACCATAATATACTTTCAAGGCAGTAGGGTTTTTAAACACCTATAAGTTGCTTTGAAGTGTACTTGGCTCCTACATGTTTGCATTATGCAAGTTATTAAGTAATCTACCAGTGCAATTTGTAGAGAAATCTAGAAAGCTGCCTGTGTTTTGGGTGCTGAACGGTCTCGACCTTCAATATGGCAGGCAAGAAGCACACATTCATTATGAGCCGGGGGTATGCACTGACTGCATTCAGGAAAACCAGGACAGTGAGCGGTTCTTAAAGGGACTGCGGGGTGCCACCACGAAGGCTTTCAAAAATACATACATGAATGTCGAGCCAAGAGGTGCAGCATTGCTCCTTCTCACTCGACTGCCACCCTTCCTCTTCCACCTGCCCCTTCCACCCCATAGCCACATCCATTTCTCTCTCCCTCTTTCTTTCTATCTTTCTGACATTTCCAAAGGCAGAGAATAATAAGGCACAAAGGGATATTTTGCTACAATTGCAAGCAATAATGCACTGAAGTAGAAATACACAAGATATTATTAAATTGACCTCCTGCAGAGCTCCCTGTTAGTAGCACATTTCAGAATTCTAAAATCCTTGCAGTTCTAGTAGTTCTTGGAATATAGGTTTGTGAAGATTTCATGGGAAGTGATCCTCATGGCATCCTCTTAGTTTTCACATGAGGGAAAACAGAATAAAACAGGAGATTTGACTCTCAAAGCAAGTCTGGGTTTTAAAGTAAAAGCAAAATACTGAGGATGCTGGAAATTTGAAACCAAAACAGAAAATGCTGGAAAAACTGAGCAGGTCTGACAGCATCTGTAGAGAGAGAAACAGTTGACGATTCGAGTTCCTGAAAGAAGAGTCATATGGACTCGAAATGTCAACTCTGTTTCTCTCTCCACAGATGCTGTCAGACCTGCTGAGTTTTTCCAGCATTTTCTGTTTTCGTTTCTGGGTTTTAAAAGTACATTTTTAAATGAAAAAAACTGTTATTTTCATATAATCTTGATGATGATCACGCTTTTAGAACAAATGACCTCCCCCCACCACCAGCAATTACGTTCTGAATATCTGTCCTATCATCCGAGGAAGCAATGCAACTAACTGCTCCATGCATAACAAAGTGAGTTCTTTGACAGTGAGTCAGACAAATAGTTATTATGGAACAACAGAAGAAAGGAATTTCTTAGGGGAGAAAAACAGTTAATTTTCTTTTTAATTTGTCTTTAGCCTGATTATCTGAAATCTTATCAAATATGGACGGAAAGCTGAGTTTCTGTCACAGCCACCACCCAACATTGTATAAAGTACATCTAATCATGTTGGCACTCACTATTTAAAGAAAACCTATCCACAGTAAAAAGTCAGAAATAATTAAAATGATCCTGATTTTATGTTCTGTAATACTTCAAAACGTGGTACTGTTGTCGTTGCTGTAAATATCCATGCTTGACTGCAGTCATAACAGAATTACTTTGAGTGTTCTGCTCATTGGAGTATAAAACCTAGCTTTCATTGATGCAGAGAAATATAATGATGATATCAAAATTGTGGCTGTGTGCGTTTCATTATATATATCCTTATAGGAGACAAAATATTTCTGTAGTCCTTGGGCTCAATTTAAAGAGTGGAAGAGACTGTTCAAAAATGATGGTGGCACCAAAACTTCACTCTAAGGGAATAGCATGCCCTTTCTTCTCATTCTCATAAAAGCCTTTTTGTGGCTTTGCGTATGAACAGTTCCTCAACAGCATTTTAATGTTTTGGTAATACTTGAAGAATGTTCTGGCGACATCACATAGAAGCCTTCCAATTTGACATTTAAAGACACAAATTGAATTTTTAATTGCAATGTGTAATTTCTCCCCAATAGAAAGTCAATTTGGTTGTGCAACATGTTAGAGTTTTGCTTTTTCATCTTATTGGTGCCTGTTTAAACTCCATCTGGGTATATAAAAGAAAGGAGTTTTAACAGATGTCAACCCTTCCAAGGAAAGCAAATCTTGATTCTCTACCTATTTTGCCCTGAAGTGATCTCAGTACTCAAATTTGACAATATAAATGCTACAATTAGTGTTGAATTGATACAGACCTTCCCTGGATGTGGATTTTCATATTTACAGATTTGAAGTATGAGGGATGATTGAATGCTTCGGTCAATTCATTATTGGATAAGATCACAGGTTGAGGAATTGGAGCTACAGGCCAGAATTTTAAACTGTCTCTCTGCGGGGTTCTGAGATTCCATCCGGGATCCCGTCCGACCCAACACGGTCGCGATTTTACACTAGGGTGGGCAGGGCCTCAGACGGGAAGACTGCCCTTGCCACTTAAGGGCCTTTTCTCGCCCAGCCTCAATTTTTAGGCTGGCAGGAGGATGACAAATCAAGGGGCATACCCAAAAACGCACAGAGTTTGATCTCGGTGGGAAGGGGGTGTCACCTCCTTCAGAAGCCTCCTTCTGACTCCCCTTAAGGCCGGGTGACCTTCCGACCTCCCCTCCCGCCCGACCTATCCCCCGAGACCCCAATCACCCCCTCACAACCCCCCAGGCCTTCCCTACCCTCCCCACCCTGGGACCCCTGCCACTTACCTCTCCTCTGGTTCCCAGCACTTAGTTCTAGGCAGCTCTCTTCAGTGCCTCTTCTGGCCACTGCAGCGGTGTTCCTGGAGGGACTGGAGAGCCGCCGGCCAATTCAAGGTAGAACTTACTCATGGTGACGGGCGGGAGTCCTGCCTTATGCCAATCAATGATTGTTAGAGCATGAAATGGCATCCGGCCTACTGGAATCGGTCAGGCAGTCGAGCCCCCACCATCCTGAAAATTCAGGCCATGGTGTTGCGCCCCAGTTCATGCTGTGCTCACATTGAATGCAGCTTTCTGCTGGAAGTGCAGAATCATATCTCGATTTTAAATCCAACCCCCACCACACCCCCGCCACCCTGATGGGCAAGGTGAGGTTGAAAGGGGTGAAAATCCTAAAAATTAGATCTCACCTCCAAGCCACTTCATTGCTGGCTGCCATAATGTTAACAGCGATGTTCCAAACCTATTTAAGATCGAAAAGCTAGATGATGTCATTGGCACAGAAATGTAAATTTTAGGCCCATCCAGACAGAGTCCAACATTGATTCCTGGCAACAGCAGCACAACAAGCAGGAGCTGACTGGCCAGAAGAAGACCAGGTAACTTTTAAAAGTGAGCCTGTTTTTGAGTTCCATGCGAGCTGGGGAGGGAAGTGAGAATGCTCCCACCCTCCCCCCCCCCCGTCCCCCGGCCTACAAGGAGTTCTTTGGCTGGCCCCCCAACCCACTCTGCTGATCTTTGAGGAATTCCCAGCAGCAGCATCCCCACAATCTTTTGGGGATTTGCCATCAACAGCGTGGCCTGTTTGCTATATTAAAAACATAATCCCCATCCCCCCCACAAGAACGTGATTCAATGGAATCCTCTCCTGTCACTGACTGTTGGGACCATTCCCACAGGATCCCATCAGCAGCCAAATTTCCCCAAGCACCCTGATTGGGTGTCAAGCTGGACCTTTTTGTGATTTATTTAAATGAGACTCTGTCAATGCAATCATCAGGGCCTGTACATCCATACCTTGCTGGCTTCATTGCCCAGTACCAGATTCCTGTATAACCTTCCTACCCCACTGCATACACACACGCCATGCAATCACTCCTATGGTAATGTTATATGCTGGCTTTGACCTATATTAGTTTGTTTTCAGACAGTGCGGCGTTTCCATCATATTGAACATGACATCGTATGGTCCTGCCCTGCCCCAGAACAGTATTTTCCTCCTCCCATGGACTTTACCAGGGAAGTGATCAGGTGAAAGGAAGTCTCTAGTGGATCCAATCCCTCCATTTGTCGCATGTGTGACCATTCCCATCACTGGCCTAGAGATACTGGCATGGTTTATCTGAGAGTTTCAGGAAACAGTGGGAACAGGAGTAGATGTGAGGGAAATGGACTTGGAACCCACGCCTTCACCCTTCCGTATGCAATGGATGGGGTTGGAGCACCAAGCAGCTGGGGAAGGGAGATTGAGAAATTAAGGTTGGCACAGTGAGGCAGTCGTCAACCTCAGATCCTACATCCCGCTCCACCCCACATTTTGCCACATTTTCCCTTTTGTCTGCTCCAGTTCATATTACTTCCTGAATTATCAGGTAAACCATGGCAGTCCAGGATAGCGGTGGGAATGGCCCTCAGGTGACAAATTAAGGAACAGAACCCTCTACAGAGTTCCTTTTATCTGATACTGCATTATGGCTTGTCTGACGTTGGATGTTGCTCTTTCACCGAGGACAAAGGTTGCTGGCCATTGTGCAACTGAAGGTCAGAAAAGGAACACTGCAGACCTTTGATTTTATGAGCATTGACTGAAGTGTACTGGACTCACTTTTAACCCAATTCATTGAACCATACAGGGCATAAAGCTGCTACTTTAAGTCATTTTTTATTGAGATAAAAGTTGATTATGATATTTGCTTTTGTTAAAGCAGGAGGTTATTTATGAAACAGCAGAGCTCTATTTCTAATGCCTATGGTCCCAATAACTATTATTTAATGGGATGGGAATGAAAAAATAAATCCCACTACCCCAGTACTGGGAACTCTGACGTTTATTGAACAGATGTAAACAATATTGTATTACTTTTCAAATTCAAGGAGTTGTGTAAAGGCTAAAAGCAAACTGCACTGCAAATACTCTTTGACCTTCTTTAAATTGATATTAATATTATAATATTACATTGTATGATTCACTTCATAGGTGCAGCTAAAGGAGGTGGTTGAAGAATTGCCAGGTAAGATGATGACAGAACTAGCTGAAGCTGGTTCCAATTTCAGCGTTGGACAAAGACAACTAGTGTGCCTTGCCAGAGCAATTCTCAGAAAAAGTAAAATACTTATCATCGATGAAGCAACGGCAAATGTGGATCCTCGGTAATGACCTGCACTTCTCATACAAGTGATCTTATACTGGTATTATAACAGCGCTGTAAATGCTGCTAAGAGAGTGTATTGACAGTAATACCTTCAAACCAGGCTTTTTGATAATCAGCAACAAAGAAGATAGAGACACATAGTTAAAAGCTGCAGTATTGTAATTTGAGTTGGATTACTCTAATTGATATTTTGATTTTAGCATTCATGAAACACTACGTACTGGACAGAAAAACTGCCGCATCTTTGTAATTCTATTATTATTTAAACTTGCTTAGAAGTACAGTGTATTTTAACCTAAGAGTGGATTAGCAGCCTCTTTTAAAGAAGTAGATGCTGGAATAAATCCTATAAGACTCCACGAGTGCCATTCAAAACCATAGTGGAAATTTATAGAGTCAGTAACTGTCCATCAGGATTTCACAGAGTATTTCCTTAAATTCTTGTAACCTTTTTAGCTGTGTAAACAATACTCAAGTTTAATTTACAATGAACAGTCGAGTGATAAGATGATTAATTGTAACCCATTTACATAACAAAGTCATAGGAATTTGAAGAAGTAGAGTATTGGAAAATTCCAATCGGCCCATGAAATTTATTCTAACTTTACTTTTAACCCATTTCTACCAGCTGAAGTGAGTATCACAAAGGTTCTTTCTTTAGTCAACATGGGATTTGAATAGGTACAATGTGAACTAGTTCTTCACTATAGGACATTGTGCATTGCTTTTTTTTAATGAAAGGGCTGTATAAAAATCATATAAAATGTTTTATAGGATTTCCAAAATGATCTTTAAAGAAAGGGTGCAATTTATTTATTTATTCTCAACCTTTTCCTGATCGCATATTGAATGCATTGATTCTGAGCTGAGGGTTGGTCCCAAGGTTCTCAGCACCAAGCGACCATGCCTGTGCCTTGACTGAATCTGAGTGCCAGAACCAGGGCCATTACCCTCAGGCCTGATTGCATTTTTATCCGATAAGCAAACACAAGCATTTCCAATAAGGATCACTGCATAACAACCAAAGTAGAGAACTATTTTCCCTTCCCTAGCCCAAAGGTGCTGCAGTCTGCATTTATATCCTAATTGCCATCCTGGTTGAAGTCAGCATACACAATGCAGGCCAGGAATCAAACCTGGGAAAAATTATTCTTATGGTTCTGTGAAATATTTCCTTTAGTAGCATATATATTGAGTAGCCTGATTATTTTTAACAATATGAATAAAAGTTAAAAGCATTTCAAGAGATTCAAATTAGATCGTGAAATGAAGGGTTTCTGAAGCCTTTAAATGAGAAAGATCACACAAGATCAAAGTTTTTGGTTGGAACTCATGTTCAATTGCCAGTTTATGCAATGTATATACAGCGCCTTAGTTGAAATTTATAGTAAATGTAGAATAACTGAAATTTCAGCTGAAGTTTGACATTTCACAGTCTGAAAACAACACCCAAACCCCTTTCTTTCTCGCTCCCTATTGTATATATTAAACACGCACGCTCACACACATCTCAATTTATAGCCCATAGTAGTTAAATTTGAAGATGACACTGGGCCAGGGATAGGAAACGTGGATTCAAATAAGCCAGCCAAGATTATGTAAAGTATTCTCAACAGCAGTTTTATATGGACTAATTAGTATTAAAAGAAGTTCAATACAGATATGTGCAACATTCTGCATATTGGAAGTGAAGTTAAGAAGCACAGAACTTCATGAGGATAAAACCTTGCATTTACTGCCTCCATGTCCTTGATGAGTCCCCCTCCATGCTTGACTCTCAGAAGGTTGGGCCCTTGAGTGCTTGACAGTACTGAAGAAACCACACTTGTCATTGGTGTCTGAGAGTTGTTGGATCTCTCACACTCTTTCAACCCACTGTTTATTCTTTATGTCAGGGTTTTAAGCTGTACCGCTGCCTTCAGCCACCTATAGGACTGGTTCTTTTCTCTTCAGCTGTAATGGAGTTCCCAATCAGTGAAAGCTCTGTGCTTATGCTTGATTAGATCCTATATCTCTTGGTCATTTTCATCACACCAGTCACAGTGTTTCCTGGTAGAGACACCAAGGACCCCTTCACAGGTGCTTGTTATGGTGGACTTTACTGTCACTATGGATACACTAACTTCTGGTGCCTAGAGGTTGAGAGGTTGGCAGTAAGGCACTGAACTAGAAGGGATCCTTGATGGGACCTTTGAGGCCTTCAATGTTAATTTTCTTGGGCATTGCTTCTGCTGCCTCTGCTGTTTGGAGGTCAGGCTGGTGGAGTTGGTAGATCAGGTAAGGCAGTGATCAGTCCAGCAATCAGCAGTATCTGTCCTGGCGTGGGTGATGTGGACTTCTCTCTAATCCCTTGCTCAAACAGTAACGTAGTTGAACAAGTGCCAGTGTTTGGACCATGGGTGTTGCCATGAGGTCTTACCCCTTATCCCACTGGAGAAACAGGGTGTTTGTTATGGCAGGTCATGTTCGAGACATTTCAAAGCTCCTATATGCTTCGGAGACTTGGACGACCTACACCAGGCACCTCAAAGCAATGGAAAAGTAAACCAGCAGTACATTTGCATGATCCTCCAAATACAGTGGCAAGAAAAGTAACCCAACAGCAGCATCCTCTCCCAAGCCAACTTGCCCAGCATTGAGGTGCTGATTTTTTTTTATTCATTCGTGGGATGTGGGCTTCACTGGCTAGGCCAACATTTAATGCCCATCCCTGGTTGCCCTTGAGAATGTGGTGGCGAGCTGCTTTCTTGAACCGCTGACGTCCATGTGGTGTAGGTACACCCACAGGGCTGTTAGGAAGGGAGTCCCAGGATTTTGACCCAGTGACAGTGAAGGAACGGCGAATATTTCCAAGTCAGGATGGTGAGTGACTGGGAGGGGAACTTCTAGGTTGTGATGTTCCCATCTATCTGCTGCCCTTGTCCTTCTAGGTGGTAGTGGTCACGGGTTTGGAAGGTGCTGTCGAAGAAGCCTTTGTGAATTCTTGCAGTGCATCTTGTAGATGGTACACACTGCTTCTACTGTGCATTATTGGTGGAGGAAGTGAATGTTTGTGGAAGTGGTGTCAATCAAACGGGCTGCTTTGTCCTGTCAGTGTCAAGCTCCTTGTGTGTTGTAGGAGCTGCACTTGCCAGGCAAGTGGTGAGTATTCCATCACACTCCTGACTTGTGCCTTGTAGATGGTGGACAGGCTTTGGGGAGTCAGGAGGTGAGTTATTCGTTGCAGGATTCCTAGCCTCTGACCTGATCACTCAAAACCAGCTTCACTGGGTGGGACATGTCATTCATATGCCTGGCACCAGATTCCCAAAGCGACTGCTCTACTTGGAACTCAGTCACAGCAGGAGACTCCCAGGAGGACAGCAGAATGATTTTAGGGATGTCCTCAAAGCATCCCTGACTCATAGGAGACCCTGGCTTGTGACCCACCAAAATGGAGAAGGCTAATTCAGGAAAGCATTGAACAAATCAAGAGACTTTGTCAGGAATATGCAGAGATGAAGTCAGAGGGCGCACACAAACTTCCAAACAACCCATTTACCCAACCTTTCAACGCCACCTGCCCCACATCTGGCAGAGTCTGAAGATCATGCATTGGACTTATCAGCCATTTGAGAACCCATGGAGTTGGAGAACTGGATTTGGAGTTGCAAGATATTTTGATTTGCCTGGATCAGGATGGTTGACAAAGATTTGAGGGGCATAGCAACAGCAATTGGGCCAATGTTGGAGGCAGAAAGCTGGAGCTTAGTATTGTCCACATACAATAGAAGCTGATCCAGTATTTCCAAATTATATTAGCGACAAAACAGCCTGTATGCATGTGGTATATTTTTATTCTACCTTTGTTGCATTTTATTGGTTTAAAGAAGCTTGTCTTCTTTTCGATTGATCTTACCAGAAGCACTTCATGGTAACTGCTTTTTCTGCATGGGTTCAAACAAGTCAAATATAGTTTGCAGCCAAGTGATAAATGGCATCTAATACCTATTGGATGGAATGTACTTACTTTCCAGAGGATAGACCCTTTGTCTGCAGAAGTTCTCTTTGTTTGTAATCCTGCATGTGATGAGAAGCTTTATTTGATTTTGAAAGATACGTATTTGATCCTCTTCTTCCTAGTTGAACTTTGAAGGTGATGGAGACCTAAGGACTAATTTAACAAAATTCTGGAGGGCAAGGCTCTCCATTGTAACATTGGTTCTTATATCTCAGACAGCCTTACAGCAAAGCTTCTGAGGCTAGACACTCATGTACAATTATACACACGTATAAGTTAATTTAAGGACATTTCTAAAATTAGACATTATCGAGAAAACTAAATGTCTTGCCGTTTATTAGTGTTGTATTGCGGAGGCATAACAAAGTTCTATAAACTTATCTATTTATTATAAATTCTTGTTACTTTTAACAAACCTATTCTATAGTTTATAGCTTATCTTGTAGTCTGATGGTGTTGGGTCCAAATGGCCAGACTTGGGTAAATCAATGTACAACTGGTTTTAAGATTTGGCTGGACCACATGACGTGTTAGTAGGCCTCCCTTTCCTCTGGCAAAACTATACACTCGTCCAGGATCACCTTGGGAGCCAAAAGAACCCCCAACTTCTTTTCTGCATTACCAATCTTGAATCACTTTCCACAATCCCTTCCAACTTCACCACTAACAAGTGCAGGAAGCACGTGGACTTTTTTGCTACCAAGGTAAAGGCCATCAGAGCAATCATGTTTCTGCCACTTGTTATGACATGGCAGATGATTTGTACCAGGCGGATCAAATCCATGAGGGAAACTTAATCACGCGGTCACAACTGTTTTGCAATTTGTATTTTATTTTGAATTCAGAAAAAGTAAGACCACCACAACTTCAGAAGTTTTTAGTCTTCCAGTACTTTCAGTATTTAGTTCACTAGTTGAGCACTTGCCTTTCAATGACTCATTGATTTTCCCCTTTGCCTCTTGACAGGGGTTTTCAGAGAGAGCAGGTTATAGAGATATGGGGAGAAAAAGCCAGCTAGCTATTATTGTGGAATGACTAGAATCTTCCACACACAGGAGAAAGAGGTTTTAGGTCTTATTCCTTTCAAGCTAGAAGCTATTCTTCCACAGTGTCCTCACACAAAAACTTGATCACCCAGTCAGGAGCCAATTAAAACGTTGTTTCCAGGCAGCTCCCTTAGTCCAGGACTCCTTTCCGGCCCCACCCTGTCTTTCATGGCACACTCTGTTCCAGGGCTGCAACATTGTATATATCTCTCATCTTGTTCCAGTGGACATGTCTTTCAAACTGCAGCCATTGTAATTCTAATCCACAGTCCAACAGAAAATAAAAAGATATGTTCTTTACAACAGTCCAACAGAAATAAAAAGATATGTCCCTTACAATTTCAAATTCCCTTTCCTGTCTTTTTTCTTTCTCTTGCCTTTCCGCCAAATCCCTTTGGAATGCCCTTTCTTTTTCCTTTTCTTTTCCTGCTGCCTCTAGTTCCAGTTTTTTTTCATTTCTAATTCTTTTTCCTTTTCGTTTGCCTCTAATTCAAATTTTCTCAGTTTCTTTGCTTGTTCAAATTCAAGCCTCTTCATTCCTAACTGAAGTCTCACTACCTCCAGCTGTGACTCACTAGTGGCAGGTATCCCTTCCAACTTTAAATGTTGTGCTATCACTTCAACTATGCCTGCTTTCGTTGCCCCTACAGGTAACCTCAACTGTAACTTATCCGCCAACTCTGTTAGCTTACCAGTAGATACTTTTTGTAACCCAATCAGAGTTCTATCTTCTACTTCCATAAAAGATGTAGCCATGGATACAGCCATATTTGCAGTCTCAGCAATTTAAAAATACCTCACACCCAACTCCTGAATTCAAAGTGCTTCTCATATTCCTAACCTTAAGATTCACCAACTCCAAACGAATCAAGGAATTTCAAATATCCCGCAAAGAGCCCCCAATTTTGTTATGATATGGCAGATGATGTGTGCCAGGCGGATCAAATCCATGAGGGAAACTTGATCACTTGCTCACAGCTGTATTTGTATTTTATTTCGAGATGCATGCCCAGAATTCAGAAGTAATAAGAATACCGCGACTTCAAGGTTTTTAGAAAACTAAATTAAACATTTATTAAGAAAAGAAAAGATTTCAAGTATATAGGTCTACAAATTACTACTATAATAACTCCTAAAACCCCTAATTAATCTGGCTTTCAGTTACACCCCAGTTAAGGCAACAGTAAAAACAAATAGATTTAAACAGACCCAGGCAAAGCAACACAATACCCTGGACAGTGGATTTCGAAATGAGTTTTCTCAGCTTTGGTCCCTGTAGACAGCAACTTAATACACAGAGGCTGAAGTGTTTTCACACTTGTGTTAGATCTTAGAATGCCTTCTCCTCTTACACATAGCCTCATCTCCTTTATGCACGTTTCTCCCTTTTTAATGCAAGCTCCATTGTTCTCAATTGTTTTTGTAACTTTATTTTTCTCATAATACAAATCTTTTCATAGTACTAATTTTATCAGTAACCTTTGGAAAAAATAAACACACTGTTTGACTTTCATTTTCATTATATTTTCATGACATACCTCCACAGCACTGAAATAGCCCTAACTAAGCAATGAGCACCATTCTTTGTGACGGTGACCTTGCGGCTTTATCACTGTTTGACTTTTCTGCAGCCTTTGACACGTTGTTGCCATGCCATTCTATGCCATCATGCCATAGATGATACCTAGCTCTCTGTTCCCTTGCTGATTGTACCATTCAGTTGCTTCTTAAGTGGTAAAAGGGGTTTTACCTCCATCATTCTATCTGCAACTCCATGATGGGGCAGAGGCAGTAGGGTGATGCACAGGATTTAAAAACAAGAATGAGAATTTTATAATGGAGGCTTTGTGTGACAGCCAATGTAGATCAGTACACGTAGGGCTGTTGTGGAGAAAATTGAAGTGTGCTCTCTAGAGAGAAAAAAATATTTTTTTAAGAATCCAATTTGAGTTTTTTATTTTTAAAAATTAAAATTTTATGATATACAAATAGTAGACCATAATTCCAAGACCAATCCAGTGATTGTCACTGTCTGTAACATCTGGTAGTACCTCAACAGTAATCAGTAGTTAGTGACTGTGACATTAGACGGAGGGTGGAATTTTCTGCTCCGAACACGAAGTGTGGTGGCGGGCGGGAAAGGCGGAGCAGACCCCACCGGCCAGTGTGGAGGGGGTCCGCACCAGATCATCTGCTTTTCACCCCATTATGCATGCATAAATGAGGAGCACATCGTATCTCGTGGCAGGGCAGCCTGGGGTTCATCTACCCACCATTACCACACTAGCTAATATTTCCAGGTGCCATATTTAAACAGCACCCATGCACCCATTCACTCTGCAGCCCAGGACTTGCCATAGCAAGCACTGGAAGGGCCCCAAAAGAGACGACCACTGTGCACCCAAGTTCAGCAACAAGGCACTGGCGGCACTCCTTCAGGCTGTCGAGGACTGGCGAGAGGTCTTTTAGTCCATGAAGGGAGCTGGAATTCCACCAGCCTCACCACCAAGGCTTGGGAGGAGCTCGCCAGGGTGACCAATGCCTATGCTCCTCAGAAAAAGACTGCTATCCAGTGCAGAAAAAGGATGAAAGATTTCATCTGCTCCACCAGCATAAGTCAACCTTCTCACTCTCAACTCACACTGTCACATGGCCAATAGGCATTTGCAGGGTTACAATCCATAGGGATCTCACACACTACCAGCACAAGGGACATCATCACTGAATCTCTTCCACACATTTTTACATCTTCATCTCTTGTCACATCTTGCACAAGTCGCATCTGGCCCTTACATAGATCCATTCAGCACCTACAGAAAGCAGGCATGCTTATCTCTGCTTTGCTCACAGTCTGTCCATCTGTCTTTATGCAGGACAAGATCACCCACAACAACAGGGAGAGATCCCAAACAAGAGGGGGGATGCCAAAGCTCAGACAACTCACACTTTTTGGAAAGAAGGCGGCAGAGCTGGCTGGTGAGGACTGGGACCGTTCCTGTGCCAAAGGCAAGATCGGTGTCGCCCAATAAACCAGTGAGGCCCCATCAACCACTCTTCACCCACTCACTGAAACTGTGGGTGCTCTTTAATGTAGGTGGCTATCTAGCCAATCACTAATTATCTCTCCTCTCCATTACAGCCACGAGCAAGAAAAGGGGAAGACAACCACAAGCCAGTCCATCAGCCCCAGCCACCAGGCCACCTCGGATGAGGATCCCGAGGACCCACTAGGTTTCTAGCCATCACTGCATTCACCTGCACCCTCCACAAACGCGTGACACACACCTCGGTGGGACCAAGTTTTAGAGCAGGCTCAGGGTCACCATCCTCAGCACAGATTTAGGTCCACAGGAGGCGGAGGCAGTGATAGCCATGGTCACCGACACTCAGAGGACTGCTGGAGGCCAGGCTCCTGCTCAGACTAAGTCCAATGACCTTAGAATCTGGGATCTGCTCTCAGAGAGATGTTGGAGCTCCAAAGACAGGCAGGGTTGTCAGAGGCCACACCAGATTAGAACTGATGTTGTGGTGCCGACATGCCAGTGCATCAAGCTCACCAAGTGATGACCGCCATGGAGACCTTGGTCCAGGAGTTTGTGCTGGATTTGTGCTTGGACCAGCACACCATCGCTTTAGCCATGAATGGGATGCATCAGTGGCTTTGCGAGAGGTAAAGACAGGGCACCTCGATCTACCTCCACGAGCCCCTTCTCCTAAAGGAATTAGGGAGGGGCCCTTGGGCATCCACAGAGAGGAGGACTGTGAGCCAGACACACCAGGCCAATCCACCCAGGACTCACCTGGGCTGTCCAGCTGTTCTAAGCCCCTTCTGCCTGTCACTCCAGCTGCTCAGGCTGAGGAGGGTGCACTTGTCCCACAGCAGGAGAGTCAAAGCAGGCCGGGGCACTCTGGTCCTCGGCCCTCCAGAGGACACCCACCAAGGTCATCACATTCAACAGGGCATAGTAGTCAGCAGGCTGCCTTCAGCTCTGCTGTGGATATCAGGCAAGCACCTCAACGCAGCGGTACAAAACTTTAAGAAATATTGAGGGCACAAAGGTAGCTTGGGTAGTCACTCACTGTATATACTTTGCACTTCTGTAAATATATTTTGCTTATCTGAAATTCTCATCTAGTGAATGGCACTTCTATCTGATGCAATTCTCCAAGGTCCTACAAGTGTGACAAGTGCCCCCCCCCACCCCTCTTCGCTTATCTCATGTGGTGTGCCTCAGGTCTATGGTGTCTCTCTCAATCTCAGTACAGTGAGTTGCCTTTATGTTCACAGAAGTGACATGAGCAAAGCTTCTTGCTCTATCAACATGGTGGTTGGGCAATGTATATCTGAGACTTGCTTCAGAGGATCATATCATGTGGCCTCATGAGTATAGATTTTGCAGTTTTGTATATTCTTCTGATGCTGCTGCACTGAAGACTGGTCAATGTGGATTTGATAGGTTTTAATGGTGACCCGAATTGGAGTCAGTCTAACTTGGTTCATCTTTAAATGGCCGCCATGTCATGTCTGACAGGCTTGAGTATGGGTTACATTTCAAGTAATAGTTGGGGACCTTGGGCACTCATGACAGCATGTATTATGACATTGTGACCGCATTTACAGCTAGGCATCACCCTTATAGTAGGTCCCATTCTCCACTTGCGTGATGCAGAGCTATGGACCTAGCCAGCACTTTGTGACTCCTGAAGTGTCTACTAGATAGCAATGACTATGCAAGATCAGAGGTGTGTGTCTAGGCTCCTGATGCCAGACTATTAAATGGAAGGATGCCGCTCTGGATCTGAAGGTCTGGCTAGCATGGCTTGAGATAATCCTTGATTCAGATCTCCGATGGGTAATCAGCATGCTTATCTGATCATCCCAATGCCATCAGTGCGCCAGGTTTCCTTGTGTCTATCTTAAACTGCTAGAATGAAAATGTGGAAGCCTCAAATAGGATCAGAGTGAAGTCCCGCTGCATCTGATGTGTGCTCTTTATTATCAACAAAGTTACTAAGTAATGCTGTTCTGGGCCACAGATGCCAAGGCAATGTTGGACTTGACCTTGGGAAGCCCCGTAGGAAGGTTGGGTCATGAGTGCTTGTCAATGATCAGACAATGGCGCTACCGAAGCGCTCTCTGTGCACTCAAAGTTCACCTGACTCTCAGGCTTGCAACCATGACTGAGAGTGACAGATCACTACGTCCTAAAGAACGATCTCATGCTGGGAGTCAGTATGAGGATGAGGCCAGAATGTTATTCTTGCATGAGGGACGACCTGTGCAGAGATGCCACAGTCCAGTTTCAGATCAGACCTCAGACGTTCAGGCAACAACCAGTGACAGATGATTGTCACTCCAGTGGTGCCTTGCAAAGCTCCAGGCATACTGCCACGAGTGCACTGAGGTTTGCAGTGCTGCTTCTGCTTCTTGAAGGCTGCCATAGGCAGTGAAATGTTGGTGGGATGCTTGAAAATACAGCACCTATGTCAAATTTCTTCACTTTGTGTGCTGGTGGAGGTCTTATCCCATAACAGAACAGCCACATGCTCCAGAGGTTCCAAGATGAGGCCATCGTCACACAAGACTGTGACAACACATTCTGAGATTGATGTCCTTCATTTTTTTTATTCATTCATGAGATGTGGGCATCATTGGCTAGGCCAGCATTTATTGCCCATCCATAATTGCCCTTGAGAAGGTGGTGGTGGGCTGTCTTCTTGAACTGCTGTAGCCTATGTGGTGTAGGTACATCCACAGTGCTGTTAGGGAGGAAGTGCCAGGATTTTGACCAAGCGAAGTGTAGGAGTGGCAAAAGTCAGGATGGTGAGTGGCTTGGAGGGGAACTTCCAGGTGGTCGTGTTCCCATGTGTCTGCTGCTCTTGTTCTTCTACATGGTAGCGGTTGTGGGTTTGGAAGGTGCTGTCTAAGGAGCCTTGGTGAGTTGCTGCAGTGCATCTTGTAGATGGTACATACTGCTGCCACTGTTCGTCAGTGGTGGTGAGAGTGAATGTTTGTGGATGGGATGCCAATCAAGTGGGCTGCTTTGTCCTGGATGGTGTCCAGCTTCTTGAGTGTTGTTGGAACCGTACTCATCCAGGAAAGTGGAGAGTATTCCATCTAAGGGGATAGCCTTTATCACACTGAGATAATAAGGATAGTAAAGAAGGTGTTAATGTCGAGCCTGCATGGAGGGCACAGGTGAAAGAGGCTCATATGAGCTAGTCATAGTCATCACCCTGGAACCTTGTGGCTATAAGGATCTCATGCAGCCATCTGCCACGTCTAACCTGTGCTATGGCCTCTCCCTCTGGGGCCTCAACATCCTCACCCTCATCAACCTCATCCCTTCTGAGGTCCTTCTCATCAGAGATGTGCAGCTCCTCCATCTCTCCACCTGGCAACTCATTCCCCCCTTTTAGTGCCAGGCTTTGTAGAGCGCAGCAAACACGATGATGCACGACATCTTCTGGGGAGAGTCCTGGAGAGAGCCACCTGACCGGTCTAGACATCAGAAACGCATCTTCAGCATGCCAATGGTCTGCCCAATCAAGGAGTGTGCTGCAGAATGAGCCATATTTTACCTCTCCTCTGAAGCACTTCGTGGCTGCCGAACAGGCATAATTAGCCACGTCTTTTGGGGGTAGCCTTTATCACTGATGAGCCAACCCCGAATGCGCTGAGGGCCCTTAAAGACCTATGGCACCTGCAGGTGACTCAAGGTGTAAGAGTCATAGGAGCTCCCATGGTATCTCACACAGACCTGCATATTCTGCCTCTATGGTTACAGATCAACTGTACATTGAGAGAGTTAGGAGCCTTTTCAATTGATAAATTGTAGTGGCTGCTGCCAGGGAGCTCTTAAAGCCACAGGTGTGCAGTTGATGACACCCTGCACCTGTGGGAATCCGGAGATCGATGCAAATCCCACTGCTCTGGCAGTCCAGCTGGCTGGCAGGGAGAACGGAGATAATTGTGTGCCTTACTGAATTGGGCATCGGTGACCTCTCGGATAAATTTATTAGTGGAGGATTGTGATATTCGCAGAGGTCACCAGTGGAACCCTGGAACGAGCCACTCGCAAAAAAGTTGAGTGCGGTAGTCACCTTTATAGCCACTGGCAATGGATGGCCTCCCAGCCCCTGCAACATCAGATCCCTCTGAAGAATGTGGTCGATATGCACCACCACGTCCCTTGATGAGCGGAGGTGCCTAGAGCACTGTTTCTCACTCATCTGCAAATATCAGAGGCGTATCAGGTACAACCTGGGTCGCATCCAACACCTCCGTGGAATTGGTGTCTCTGCCTCAACTTCTGGGTCCTCCTGGAGCCCCGCTGGCCCATGTTCCTCAGGGCAAGGTTCTTCCCTTTGCCCTGCCTGACAGTGATGTGCCCCCCTTCTGCTCCTCAGAATCATGAAAAAGGAGGCCTGCTGCCTCCACTGTGCACTTCTCCTCATCCCTGGGAGCAAAGTGAACAGACATGATTGCAATGATCACCTCGGGCTGCCCTTATTCCAGGCACTCCATCCCCAGATTATCCCTTGCAGCTGTCGCACAGCCTGAAGGATCAGTGGAAGCTGCCCATGTCCCACTGCCCCAGACACCTCAGGTGCTTTCACTGGTTGGATCTGGTTGAGTATAGCCAGGTGCTATGAGCCTCAGTCAGGACATTGCCAGGCTGTTTTCTTTGGAGTAGACTAGAGCCCAAACTTGCACTAATGTAATGACTGTAATCGTTTAGGCATGTAAAGCCTGAACCTGTCAGCTGCGATGTGTAGAGGTCTATGGAGCATTTTGCATATGCACATTAGCCAGTGCCTTTTTACAGTTGGATCCGTGTGACCTTTGCACATTCCTATGAGAGGGACAAACGGTCATTCAAACCCAATCAACATTTGGCCCCCAGCCACAATGGATTCTCACAAGAATGCACCCCATGAGTTAAGGTGCCCAAATCCTTCAATTGGCATTTGAGTATTCCTAACATGGTCTCGGTTGAACCTTGTTCTCCATGCCCTGAAGCAGTAATTATTAGGGCGCCAAATTAATCGGCCCAAAAGTGCGGTAGTCAACTCCTCCCACAAGCCCTCAGACCCTCCCCTGGTGATTTTTTTTTCCTAGGTTATTTTTCAACTGTGTCATTCCATTGGCTGGCGAATTGGTACTTCTCCGTTTCCATCAAGAGACCAGGTTCCATTGCCACCTGCCCCCTCTACACCTATCCCCCACCCCACCCCATGACTGTTCAAGTCCCTCCTATCATCCTGGAAGAGCATCATATGCAAGTTTTCCTCCCTTCGATTACTCTCCTTCCTCCCCCTCTAAACTTGGAGCCCACCGTGATTCTTGTAGATATCCCTGTGCTCCCCCCGAACCAGTTTCTATTGATATCCTGATGCCCTGTGTTGACCTGACCCTTCTCTATCTTGAGGCCCTATGCATTGTAACCTACTGAGACACACACACCCTCCCCACCGACCCCTCCAAATGCTTCCCTCTTAGTTACCAGTTCTCCATTTACAGGCTGCAGATGCCTCTCCTGACTATGACTGTGCCATTTGCGGCCCAATACAAAGCCATCAACCCCAGGACTGAAAGATGTGAGGGACTGACCACTCCCTGCACACCATGCTGTGCATGACCGACTGAGGACGGACAGGCCCTCCCCTGCCCTGGACTGGGACCAGGATGTGCATGCCAGGCACAGCCTTGTAGATGGTGTGCACTGCCCCAGGACTGGCTTTGCTTTCTGGCCCTGACTCTATGGTGTACACTGCCCCAGGACTGTCTCACACTTATGCCCTCTCTTCCTTATTTCCCCCAACCCCCAGTCATATGTCTCTGTCCACCCCTTCCTTCCCAGGCCCCAGGCAACCAACGCCCCCCCCCCCACCCCCACCCCCCCAGTCATGTATCTTTGTCAGCCCCTTCCCTAGCCTCTATCTAGTCTCAACGCCGCCCTACCAAGTCAAGCATGTGCTTTCCAGCCCCTTCCCTTGCCTCTGTCTTGTCTAACCATTCCCCCCCACCCCCCCCAAAAGTCAAGTGTGTGCCTTACAAACACCTCCCCCTTGCCTTCCTGCAGGCCTGAGCAGCCCTGGCACAGAGTCAGAGCAGCTGCAAATGCAGCGCAGTGAAAGGTAGGCGAGCGATACATACACAAACCTTGAACTCACAATTGAAGTGCTTTTCGTCAGATGTACTTCTGTTATATCTGGTCGTGATTCATGACAGTTGAATTAGCTGCCAGCGTAGCCATTTTACTTGGAGTAGGGGGAGGATTTTTACCTCGTCGGAGGGGGGGAGGGCATGCGCAAACTTTGCGCGTGCATGCGGGTGCGCACTTGAAAATCTCCCTGAGGCACAGAGCTGCCTCAGGGAGATGAACATTTTTCAAAATAAAAAATAAAGATTTTTAAAATGTTATAAAACATGTCCCCTCATGTGAGTCTGTCACATGAGCAGGGACATGTTATTAACTAAATTTTAAAATTTTGATTTTATTTTTATTTGGTGTTGGAAAACTCATCCTGCCCGTGGCTGAGGTTGCCTAAAAAATGCAAAGGCCGCTTGGCCTTTTTACCTGCCTGCCAACCGTAAGGATGGACGGGCAGCGAAAAATTTCTCTCAATTAACTTTTTAATGGCCTTAATGGGGCCTTTTAATTGTCAGCAGGTGTGCTGCTGACTCCGGCACGTGTCCACCAACCGAAATATCGCATGAATGCGCGATGATGTTGGGATGCTCGCCTGATGTCATCGCACATCATTTTACGCTCGGTCGGGTCAGGCGACCTGCCAAGCTGAAAATTCTCCTCATGATGGTAAATACATCACAAAGTGTTGCAAATTGATCCCAGAGAATGAAGAACCTGATCATGTTTCCATTACAGCACCATGAGTTTCTGGAATGAGTCAGTGTCCTGATCTCGACCACCCTTCTTGGCAACCAGTTACAGCTATTGATTGTCCTGCGTGTAAATAAACCCTGGTGTCTGTCCTAAACCTACCGTGTACAATCCTGAACACCTGTCCCCTGAGAATCTGCACCCTGGTTCTGCTGTAGTGAATTATTCTTTTTCCATTGTTCTCAGGAGAGGGAAAGAGTGACAAGGTTCCATTTATTAACCTTCTGTTGCCCTGAGCTGCTGGTAGTAATAGTGGGCTTCATGAACTGCTGCAGTCCTTGTGGCAATGTCACTCCCTCAATAGTGGTAGATAGGGAATTCTAGTAACACTGAAGTCAGAATGGCATGTCACTTGGAGGGGAACTCTGTGTCTTGTCAACCTCAACTCTTCAAGTGCACTGAACATCGGTGGATTCAAAATTGCCCATATTCTATTCTGCGCCAAGTCCTCCTCATGCATCATCACTGTTTAGCTAATTGCCATTGGCTCCAAGTCCCCTAATTCAAAATTCTCATTTATGTTTAAATACTTTCATGGCTTTGCACTTCCCCATTTCTACAACATCTGACTGGTCTTATATGCATCTTCTCTTTTACCCCACCTTGGTCAGACATGCCTTAAGTCATCTCAGCCCTATGTTCATCCCCAGGCCCCTCCATCACTCCCACCTTCCTCTCCTCCCTTAAGGCCCTCCTTAAAAACCCACCTCCAATCAAACTTTTAGTCATCCTCTTAATATTTCCTTCTCTGGCTCTGCATCTATTTTTGTATGATTACGCTTTTGTGAAGTGTCTTATATCTACAAATGATACATAAATGTGCTGATTAGTCACCTGTACAGCAGAATCAGTTCATAGCCTTTATCTTGCTGCATGTTTTACTTTATACACGAGAAGGCTCAGAGACAGAAAGCAAAGGGTAAAGGTTAATTGGTCTTTTTGTGACTGGAAAGTTGTACCCAGTGGGGTTCTGCAGTGCTCAGTACTAGGTTCCTTGCTTTTCGTGGTATATATTAATGATTCGAACTTGAATTTAGAGGGTAGTATGATTAAGAAGTTTGCAGCCAATACAAAAATTGGCTGTGTGGTTGATAAGAAAAAAGAAAGAAAACTGGAGAAAGATATCAGTGGACTGGCCAGGTGGGTGGAACAGTGCCAAATGGAAGTCAATCCAGAGAAGCGTGAAGTAATGCATTTGGGGAAGCCTAACAAGGGAATATAAAATAAATGATAGGATACTGAGAAATGTAGAGAAACAGAGGGACCTTGGAGAACATGTCCACAGATCCCTGAAGGTGGCTAGATGGATAAATAAGGTGGTCAAGAAGGCACATGGGATACTTGCCTTAATTAGCTGAGGCACAGAATATAAGAGCTGGAAGGTTATACTGTTACTGTTTAAAATGCTACTTACGCTGCAGCTGGAGTACTGCGTGCAGTTCTCGTCCCCGCATTGTAGTAAAGATGTGATTGCATTAGAAGGTGTACAGAAGAGATTTATGAGGATGTTGCCTGGACTGGAAAAATTTGATTGTGAGGAAAGATTGGATAGGCTAGGGTTGTTTTGGAACAGAGGAAGCTGAGGGGAGACCCAATTGAAGTGTATAAAATTATGAGAGGTCTAGATAGAGTATAGAGAAAGGCCTTATTCCCCTTGGTTGAGGGGTCCATAACCAGGGAGCATAGATTTAGGGTAAGAGGAGGGAGGTTTAGCGGGGATTCGAGAGGAAATTTTTTTCACCCAGAGGGTGATGGGAATGTGGAGTTCACTGCCTGAAAAGATGGTAGAAGCAGAAACCCTCATAGCATTTAAAAAGTACTTGGATGTGCACTTGAAGTGCTTTAACCTACAGGGCTACAGAACAACAACTGGAAAGTGAGATTCAGCTGGATGTCTACTTGTTAGCTGGCGCGAACACGATGGGCCGAATGGTCTCCTTTTGCACTGTAAATTTCCGTACTTCTAAGGCTGGTGAGGTTTTTTATAAGATTACCTCAGATTCATTAGAAAATGAGTTTGTATACAATTACAGGAGAATTCCAGCTATAGCATATGTTGTTAAACTGTGTATTCTCTTAAAATCTGTTGTCTCATTAAAGAATAATACTTTTTTTATATTGATTCTTTCTGCTGAAAACTATAAGTTAAAGGTGGTGTAGCAGAGCACTAAATTGAAAGACCTCTTCATATGGTATCTGTTAACATCCTTTATAGTAAGTATACGTACAATAGAGCATTGCAGATCACAGAAAAAGAATTGCAATAGAAAACAGCAGGTTCAGTAAATATAACTAGAAATATTCCTCATTATTTCAAGCTAATATGTTAAGTATCCAAAATTTCACCCGAACCCCCTTTACACCCTCAAATGAGGCTTCTGCTGCACTTTCAGCAAAACTATCATGGTGATGCAGTGGGAGCAACTCCAAGGAAATATCCAACCCAAGTGATGGGGCTGGATTTAACTAGGTGCTGGGTCCACACTGCACACACCACCCCCGCCCTCCCTCAGCAAAAAAGTCAGGGTGAGCCCATCCCCACTCCAGCATCTCGTCTCGTAGGCATTTGACGCTCAGTGGTGTGAATTGGTCCAATTTAGGCAGGAAACCCACCTGTAAGAGATGCCAGCCAATCAAACAGCCAGAAAGTAGCTCTCCAGCCTCAACACTGAGGAGCCGGAGTGAAAATAAAGTGTGGGGTTATTGCCAGGGCCATGCTAGCAGGCCCGAGTGAGGGGGTGTGAGGGGCTGGTGTGGACAGGCCAGATGGGAGGGGAACTGGGGCGAAGGTGGGGAGGGCCTTCTGATGGGTCCAGGGCACCTGTTAAGAAGGCAACCTCCCTTGCTGTCTCTAGCCTGCACAGTAAAAACTGTCCGGTTGGATGCTTGGGCCTCTTCTGCCACCAGTGAGTGGGTAGGTAATGGGCAAAATTGTGTTTTACAGGCTCCCCCTGGCCTGCAAATCCGCTACCGGGGGTGGGGGAACTATAAAATACAGCCCATGGACTCATTAGCCAGAGCATGAGGGTAGACGGTGGTGCAGTGGTAATGTCACTAGACTACTAACATGGGCCCAGACCAATGATCTGAGCACATGGGTTCAAATCCCACCATAGGAGCTGGTGCAATTTAAATTCAATTAAATAAATCTGGAATTGAAAGCTAGTCCCAGTAATGAGGGTATCATTGATTAGTGTAAAAACCCTATGGGTTCCCTTTAGAGAAGGAAATTTGCCTGGCCTGGCCTACATGTGACTCCAGACCCACAGCAATGTGGTTGACTCTTAACTGCCCTCTGAAATGACCCAGCAAGCCAATTAGTTCAAGGTGAAATAGGGGTAGTCAATAAATGCTGGTCTTGCCAGTGACGCCTTCATCCCATGAAAAAGTTATTTTTTAAATGCAGGACTCATAACCCTCGGGTAATAGGCAATAGTTTATATTGCTATGGAAAAACAGATTTGTATTACCATCTGCAAATGCCAGCGGAGAGTAAGAATATTTTGGTGCATGCCTTCGCCGGCCCTAGCCTTGCTGAACCAAAGTTTAAGGTTTTATTAAATTAATCATGCATACATGCATTACGCCTTGTTTTATCTGTCACACAAACCATTGCGCCTCATCTTTCTGTCCACATCAAGAGGGTTACACAAAAATCATAATCATCTTAAATCTCTCATTGATTAAAGTTAATGAACCATACCTACCTCACTGAGTCCTAAGAATAGAAAATGTACAAAAATTATACAATTCTGAGAAAGTACATATTAAACTTCCCCCATAAAGTTGCCAACTTAACCTTGGACACTACTTAAGCAGTTTTCTCCTCACAGGCCTCTTTGGGGTCTTGAATTTGAGTTCCATACCACACTGAGCATTTTCTCAGCGTCGGTTTCCACTTCAACTGCAAATATTCCCAGGTCCAGACTCTGTCTTACTTAAACTCCCCTGTTCCCAGGCCTAAACTCAGCCTTACTTAAACTCCCCTGTTCCCTGGCCTAAACTCTGCCTTACTTAAACCCCACTGATCCCTGGCCTAAACTCTGCCTTACTTAAACCCCACTGTTCCCAAGCCTAAACTCTGCCTTACTTAAACCCCACTGTTCCCAAGCCCAGGCTCTGCTTTCCTTTAACTCCCCTGTTCCCAGGCCCAGACTCTGCCTAAACTCCACTGTTCCCAGGCCCAGACTCTGCCTTACTTAAACTCCCCTGTTCCCAAACCCAGGCTCTGCTTACTTCAACTCCCCTGTTCCCAGGCCCAGATTCTGCCTAAACTCCACTGTTTCCAGGCCCAGACTCTGTCTTACTTAAACTCCCGTTCCCAGGCCCAGACTCTGCTTTACTTAAACTCCTGTGTTCCCAAGCCCAGGCTCTGCCTAAACTCCACTGTTCCCAGGCCCAGACTCTGCCTTACTGAAATTCCCCTGTTCCCAGGCCCAGGCTCTGTTTTATTTCAACTTCCTTGTTCCCAAGCCCAGACTTTGCTTTGCTTCAACTCCCCTATCCCCAGGCCCAGACTCTCCAGTTTCAGGACCTGGTCAAATTTCAAACAATGGAGAAGCAATAAAATGGAGTGCAGCATAGGTCAAAGTTGCCTTGTATAGTTAATATGTTATTGGACTAGTAATCTAGAGGCCTAGGCTAGTAATTCAGAAAAAAAAAATCCCCCATAGCAGTTTCAGAATTTGAATTCAGTTCCAAATAAAAAGCTGGTTTCAATAAACGTGACCATGAAACTACCAGATTATCCTCCTTTCAGCTGTCCTTATTCAACATGGTTGACTCATAATTGTACTTTGAAGTGGCCCAGCAATCCATTCAGTTAATAGGCAGTTAATGCCAGCCTTGCCAATGTATGTCCAGAGAATGTTTTTTTTAAAAGACTGTTTCACCTTGACTAGCAGAAGAGGCAATTTTGAACTTTTAAAAATTTGTTCATGGGCTGAGAGCACCACTGGCAAGGCCAGCATTTGTTGCCCTTCCCTAATTGCCCTTGAGCCACATTCTTGAGTCACTGAAGGCAATGTTGTGTACGTACGCAAAAGGTGCTGTTAGAAAGGTAGTTCCAGGATTGTGATCTGGTGATAGTAAAGGAATAGCAAATTCCAAGTTAGGTTGGTATGTGGCTTGGAAGGAAATTGCAGGTGGTGGTGTTCCCATGCGTCTGCTGCTCTTGTTCTTCTAGGTAGTAAATATCGCAGGATTGGAAGATGCTGTCGGAGGAAACTTGTTGAGTTGCTGCAGTGCATCTTGTGGATAGCACACATTACTGTCACTGTGTACCAGTGGTGGAGGGGGCGAATATTTGAGGTGTTGGATGGGGTGCTGATCAAGGGGCCTGCTTCATCCTGTATGGTGTTGAGCCTGAGTGTTGTTGGAATTGCACTTATCCAGGCAAATGGTGAGTATTCCATCACACTTCTGATTTATGCCTTGTAGATGGTGGATTGGCTTTGAGGAGTCGGGAGGTGATTTAATCTCTGCAGAATTCCCAGCTTCTGACCTGTTCTGTAGCCACAGTATTTACATAGCTGAACCAGTTATGTTGCTGGTCGGTGGTAACCCCAGGGTATTGTTTGTTGGTGAGGAATTCTGTGCCAATAATGCTATTGATTGGAGATGGTTAGGTTCTCTCTTGCTGGAGATGGTCATTGCCTGCCACTTGTGTGGCATAAATCTTATTTACCACTTATCAACCCAAGCCTGTAATCTGTTCAGGTCTTGCTGCATGTGGGCACGGACTGCTTCAGTATCTGAGGAGTTGAGAATGGTACTGAACACTGTGCAATCATCGATGAACATCCCCCACTTCTGACCTTATATTGGAAGAAAGATGAAGCAGCTGAAGATACTTGGGCCTAGGACACTGCCCCTAGAAACTCCAGCAGCGATGTCATGGGGCTGAGATGATTGGCCTCCAACAACAGCAACCACCTTTTATGCTAGAGAGTTTTCACCCTGACAGCCATTGAATTCAATTTTGCCAGGGCTCCCTGATGCCACACTTGGTCAAATGCTGCCTTGATGTCAGTCACATTTACTTCACCCCTGGAATTCAGCTCTTTTTTCCATGTTTGGACCAAGACTATAAAGCAGTTTGAAGCTGAGTAGCCAGAGAACCCTCATCTGAGTATATTGAGTCTGCATTTGGACCTGCAAAGCTGAGACCAGTTGGTGAGAACTTCCAGACATCCACCAGGACCAGAATTGTCTTCACACATGGGGACTCCAGCCCCACAGCGCGAGACTGTGCAGACTTTATCCTTTATTTTATAACACTCCTCCTCCAAACCATCTGTGTGTGTGTGCGCGGGGGGAATTCTTTAGGAAGAGGTAAATAGTTATACTCCCTGATTACAATTGTGTGTTAACCAGTACTTGCAACTTGTTAAAAGAGGTTTTGTTTTAAGATAAATTAATCATTCTGAGTTTTTGAAAGAAGCCTGGTCAGAGTCTCTTTTCTTCGGGGTACTAGAGGTATAGGTACACAATTGGCCATTTCGGTGACACAATTAAGCATTTAAATTAATGGTACAGCCTGCGGAGTAGTGGGGCTTGATAATTCGCGCACTCCTCCCATCCTGGTCGTAACACCTGGCATTACCGCTGACCAGACAAATGAAAGAGCACTACTGTTTCTGTCTTGTGTGCTTGTCTCTTGAGTCTAGACAGTCCTTTTTAAAAGGCTGCACAAAGCTGCTTGCACCCTTTTTAGACTGATTTTACACCAATAGATTTGCAATGTGAATGCCCAGGAAACTTGCATGTGGCTTACTCTGCAGGTCATAACAGGTTCAATATTTTCTTTATCAGGACCATAGTGGTGCAGTCAGATCAAGAAAATTCTAGACCACACTATTAGGTTTGTCTTTGGCTTGCTTAATGGAAAGGAAGTAGAGAATGGTCATAAACGGGGCATTTTCAAGTTGGTAGGCTGTCACTACTGGAGTGTCGCAGGACTCAGTGTTGGGGCCTCAGCTATTTAGAATCTATATTAATGACTTAGATGAAGAGGCAGAGAATAATGTACCTAAGTTTGCTGATGATACAAAGCTAGGTGGAATGGTAAGTTGTGGGGAGGACACAGAGGGTGCAAAGCAATATAGACAGTTAAGTGAGTGGGCAACAAGATGACAGATGGAGTATAATGTGGATAAGTGTGAAGTTATTCACTTTGGTCATAAGAATAGAAAACCAGAATTATTTTTGAAAAGGTATAAAACTTGTAAATGTTGAAGTTCAGAGAGACTTAGGTGTGCTCATTACAAGAAACGCAGGAAGTTAGCATGCAGGTACAGCAACCAATTAGGAAGGCAAATACCATGTCGACCTTTATTGAAAGGGGATTGGAGTACAGGAATAAAAAGCTTTGCTACACTTGTACAGGGCTTTGGTGAGATCATATCTGGAATGTTGTGTGCAGTTTTGGTCTCCATATTTAAGGAAGAATATACTTTCATTGGAGGCAGTACAGTGAAGCTCCACTAAGTTGCTCCCTGGGGTGTGGCGGTTGCCCTACATAAGAGACTGAGTAAATTGAACCTATATTCTCTGGAGTTTAAAAGAAAGAGAAGCGATCTCATTGAAACATACAAGATTATGAAGGGGCTTGATAGAGTAGATGCTGAGAGATTGTTTCATCTGGTTGGGGAACCTTAAAAAATAGGGGCACAGTCTCAGGATAAGGAGCCGATCGTTTAGGACTGAGATGAGGAGGAATTACTTCACTCAAAGTGTTGTGAACCTTTGGAATTCTCTACCTCCAGAAGGTTGTGGATGCTCCATCATTGAATACATTTAAGGCTGGGATAGACAGATTTTTGGTGTCTCAGGGAATCAACGGATATGGGGAGCAGGCAGGAAAGTGGAGGTGAAGCCCAAGATCATCCATGTTTGTATTGAACGATAGAGCAGGCTTGACAGGCCAAATGATCTATGCCTGCTCCTTAGGGATGGGCAAAAAAATACTGGCCTAGCCAACGATGCCCGCATTCTGTAAATTAATATATATTTTTTTAAATCCTTGTGTCTAATAAAGCCATATAATTTTATGCAAGGCTTTTAATTTCAGTGTATTCAGCAAAGTGATACTGCCTGGGTTGCAAACCTAGTTCACATATGGAATTTTTTCTCAATAATAGAACAGATCATAATTAATCACATTTTCAATTCAATATTGGTGATTGACTAGCTGTAACTCCCAATGAGTAGCACACGGTAGCTTTCTATTAAAAAGTGTAATCGGTCCAGTTGTTGGAGTAAACATTCTTAGTCTCTGTGTTATATGTATTCTGAATACCAAAGCCCTAGTAAATTCAAAGGCTCTTTAAGTTGTTAGGAATCCTGTAAGAGGTATTTTTTATTTGTTTATGGGATGTGGGCATAGCTAGCTAGGCCAGCATTTATTGTCCATCCCTAATTGCCCTTAAGAAGGTGGTGGTGAACTGCCTTCTTAAACCGCTGCAGTCCACATGTTGTAGGTATACCCATAGTGCTGTTAGGGAAGGAGTTCCAGGATCTTGATCCAGCGACAGTGAAGAAATGACGATATATTTCCAAGTCAAGATGATGAGTGGCTTGGAGGGAACTTCCAGGTGTTGGTGTTCCCATGCGTCTGCTGCCCTTGGCCTTCTAGGTGGTAGTGGTCATGGGTTTCGAAGATGCTACTTAAGGAGCGTTGGTGTGTTTCTGCAGTGCATTGCCTAGATAGTACACACTGCTACGCTGTTTGTCAATGGTGGCGGGAATGAATGTTAGTGGAAGGGGTGCCAATCAAAAGCAGGCTGCTTTGTCCTGGATAGTGCCAAGCTTCTCGAGTGTTGTTAAGAGTTGCACTCATCCAGGCAAGTAGAGAATATTCCATCACACTCCTGACTTGTGCCTTGTAGATGGTAGACAGGCTTTGGGGAGTTAGGAAGTGAGTTACTCACCACAGGATTCCTAGCCTCTGACCTGCTCTTGTAACCCCAATATTTATATGACTAGCCCAGTTCAACTTCTGGCCAATGGTAACCCCCAGGATGTTGATAGTGGGGGATTCAGCAATAGTAATGCCATTGAATATCAGAGGGCAATGGTTAGATTCCCTCTTGTTGGAGATGGTCATCGCCTGGCATTTGTTTGGCGCGAATGTTACTTGCCACTTGTCAGCCTAAGCCTGGATATTGTCCAGGTCTTGCTGCATTTTTGACATGGACTGCTTCAGTTCGTTATGTGCAATGAAGACCTTGGGTTCTCTCAAGCAACTACAGTTTTCAGGTTTACTGTTATCAATAACCATAGCTATTGGGGCGCAGGATGCCATCAAAAGTTTCGATTGGCATGACTTGAAAAAGTCATGAACAAAATAAGGGTTTGTTACTTTCTTTTGAACAAAAAACGCTAAATGCTATAAAACTTCAGATTTATATTGCTTCACTTCTAATTTTCTCTTTTAAGAACGGATGAATTAATTCAGAAGACAATTCGAGAGAAGTTTGAACAGTGTACGGTGCTGACAATTGCACATCGGCTTAATACTATCATCGACAGTGATAGAATTCTGGTAAGAAGATGCAATAACACAAACTTCCTTACAGCTACTGTTATGTTGCAACCTGGGTCTTAGGAGGGCAAGTTAGATTTATTATTGTCATGTATTTGGATGTGGATAGAGAGTCTTCCTATTGGTTGTTCTTGGGGCTTACTTTCACTTGGTGAAATATTGACATTTGTGGTCAGTCTGTATGAAAAAATAATGGCATTGAGATGCTACCAATGTCCAATGATACCGCCAGACCAGTGCTTTTACTGCTCACAGGAAAACCAGTCCTCTGGGCTCCTAGTCTTTTTAAAAAACAATCCGGCAAGTTAACCTTGATGCGGCTTGCCGCACAAAACTTGCATTTGAGGTATAGACTGAAGAGCAATGTAAAAGCAGCTTTAGTTGCCTCTTCCTGGAAGTATAATTGTGCCTGTAGGTTAAGGCACTTCTTTGTAGCTTTGTTTAATATCCTTAGAAACAAAGTATAATTATTGCATTTTGACATTTAACTTCATTTTTAAATTTATTTGGCACTTCATTACACAAATTGAAAGAAGAACAAATAAATTTTTTCAAATTTACATTTAAACACTTGGCCTCTGCTTCCATATATAAATGTAAAGATTTCACTGATGCTGCAGGCAAAAGATTGCAAAATCTAATGTAATGTTTTACAGAGGAAATATTGAAGCAAGTATGCAATAATATCTTTTTAAAAGGTAGCTCATAATGTGAGGAAACTTCCCCAGTTGCAGCTGTGCTCTTTGTCCTGTTGACATTGTGGGGTTCTCAAAAGCTGAAAAAAATGACTGGCAATTGTTTGGTAATGAAATGTGGCAAGTAAGTGTGGCATGGGAGTTAAAAGTGCAAGTAATTAAAATCAGCTAATGCAGTTGCTAACTTAAGCTGTTGCTGGAGAATTTTGCAGTTTATTTATGCTGCCTAAAGTGTTGGGACACGCACTCTAACCTTTAATGAATCAAAGAATGAGCTGTAACTTGATCTTCATGGGTAAATCACATGCATTACATTTGTGCATTTGATTGCCTCTGTTTCTGAAATGTGAAAAAGACGTCTGCGATGAGAACAATAACCTGTTATTCATGGAATCATTAAGAACTTTTCTCACTAAATGCTGTTCTCCTATGCAACTGCCTGACATCTATGTACTTTGAAAGGCTTTATTGGTAAGATCATTCTACAGTTGAAGTTCAATAAGTAGCTTACCCAAGTGGAAACAAAATTCTCTTATTCATCAAATTTCCTGATAACTAATTTTCATTACATTGAGTTTCCATTAGCATGCGAGAAAATTTCCCATCTAAATAGCTTTGCTAACTAATAATGACTAGATTTAGGAAAAACAATGTACCTGTCATTCTGTCGGAATATTAACTGGTTTTGAGTATGATACTAAAGCCTTTTTTTTACCCATTATAGCCTCATGTATGATGCTTCCTTTTCTCTCCCTCTGACTGAAACTGAAATACACATGCAATTTTACTTGTGAATTGTGAGATATTGCACAGATGCAAAACAACGAACTGAATGAGCAACAAAGCATTGAACTATCCTGAAAATTTTACTTTGTGGATTTTTTTCTGCTCACTTATCAACAATGCTATTTTTGATTTTCCTGCAACCTGTCACAGCACCTGCAATATTTCTATACTCATGAAGTAGTTTGGATGTTCCTCAGTTGCAGGACTCAAATATCGCACAGCGGAGATATATTAGGGCCGGGTGGAGGAGGGAGAGAGAAGAAAGAAGATATATAGCGCATGTGGCTTTGAGAAAGATGAAATATTTTTACCAATGGCGCATCATAGTTTTGGCTTCTTTCCATTGGTAGCTACTCCACAGTCTGGTGAAATAATTTTTATTCGTTCATGAGCTGTAAATGGCAAGACCAGCACTATTGGCCACCCCCAACTGCCCTTGAAAAGGGGTTGGTGAGCCACTTTCCTGAACCATTGCAGTCCCTTGTCATAATGACTAAGTGGCTTGCCAGGCCATTTCAGAGGGCAGTTACGTGTCAACCACATTGCTGTGGATCTGGAGTCACATGAAGGCCAGACAGGCCAAGAATGGCAGATTTCCTTATCTGAAGGACATTAGTGAATCCAGTAATTTCATGATCACCAGTATTGATACTGGCTTTTTGTACCAGCTTTATTTAACTAACTGAATTTAAATTCCCTTGCTGCTATGGGTGAAATTTGAATTAATGTCTGCAGATTATTAGTCTAGGCCCCTGGTTTGCCAACCCAGTAACAAAACCACTATGCTACCGTCCCCGATGTATTCCACCTTTTGAAGGCAGGAAGATCAGTGAGCACACATGGTATAACCAGGAAGTCAAAATACAGTAAAGAGGGTTTTTGTTTTGATTCCTGACTCATTATAGTACCTAGCTATTGACAGCTAATGGCACACTCTGGTTATAGAGAGTGAGGGCTCAGCTATAGAATTGATCTGAGGTACTGAACTCCAAAAACACATTAAAACTCCAAAAATGTAGTGGATCATTAAAAAATACAGGGAATGAAAAAATCAAACAGTGGATAATGGATGAACATAATGAGACTATTCATTTTAAAGCAGAAAGAAAAACATACAGCATATAAGTGAGCTATTTTTAAAATGAAAGGAGAAAACACAATATACTCGGCTTTTTGAAAGAAGAATAAGAAAAAGAAAAAGAACAACAAGGTTATTAATGAGAGCATGGGAAAAAACATAATGGGCAACAGACCTTGGAGTAAAAGAACCAAGACCATCAAAAAAAGATTAATAGAGTGAAGCAATACAACCAAGTGGGGCAGGAATGAGACTCTGGGCAGGATTTGCCCATCGGGGGGCGGGGCCCGCTCGCCGACGCAAAAAATGACACGTGGTGACATCGGGCGGAACTCCCGACATCACCGCGCCCCATTTAAATTTTCCAGTGGGCGGGGGCACAGCAAAATCAGCTCCCGCTCCCGCCAACCTGTCAATGGCCAATTGAGGCAATTGACAAAGTCATTTAGCTAATTAATGGACCTGCCCGTCCAACCTTAAGGTTGGCGGGCAGGCTAGGAGCCCCGTCGGGAATTATAAAAAGCATGAAACCTCATCCACGGGCGGGATGAAGTTTCATGCAGGTTTTTAAAAATTTTAATAAAGTTTTTGTTAAAATTATGGACATGTCCCAACTCATGTGACATGTCAGGAATTTTTTTTTTTTTTTACTATTTTTAATTTCTGTCACAGAGCAGCCGATCTCCCTGAGGCAGCACCTAGCCTCAGGGGGATGAGTGCACTCTTTCATGCTCATGCGCAAAAGAGCACACCCTCAATTTTGGGACCCCGCCCCTGCCCCCGCCGCCTGCACAGGGAGCGCATAGCGATTCCATGTGGACGTCGTGCTGGGTGGGCCTTAATTGACCCGCCCATGTAAAATGGCGCCGCAGCCCCAATCGGGGGCGCCGATCGGAAGCGTGCCTGTGCACGCCCGCCATTCAACTTCGCCCCCAACAGGGGGAAAATCCTGCCCTCTGAAAACTTGCTTGGAGTAAGCTGCAATTCTTGTTCAGCTGGATAATTCATGACAGGGCTGTGAGGACCAACACAGATATTGATCACATGAGCAAGTCAGGGGAAGTTTAACCTATCAAATGGCACCACAGTCACAATCATACTAGACTAATCTAGGTGTATCAAGTCATAGCTCAGTATTGCTGAAAATGTCCTCACTATTAATACCACATTTATCCACATCCTCTTCCACAGTGTGTTGCCATTATGCGGTTTATAAGATTGGTATGTTTTGGAACTGTGTCTTTAAATTTGAGGTGAATTGAATGGGGTCATGTGACATGCTCTGAAGTCTGCCTGACAAAAAACCTAGTGGTTTGATTGTTAGAGATCAAAGGGAAGCTTAGATTGTTTTACTGAGAAGGTGCAAGGTATTTGAAACCGTGGCAGCAGTTTGTGTGCAAACAGCAGAGATTATGTGTCTCCAAAGTCTCCGAAAAATGTTGACTTGTAAACAGTTGTGCTTAAAACTGTCCATTTTGTTCCAAGATGAAAAAGAGTTAAGCTCTCAAGGATGGCTAATTAGCATTCCTGCTGAGATACAAAGCACCATGTGATTTATGTTGCCATGGGAAAGGATGCAGAGGAAGCCGTTGTAAAGATCAGGCTACAGACCTTCCTAGAATATCAGGGAACATCACAAACAGTGGTTTAAGTCCGCCTGGATCCAAGAGAGAGAGAGAGGGCAGCTAGAGGCCAAAAAAGTCTCAATGGTTCACTGTGCAGGAATGCGTGTGGGAGCTTGCGTTTGGGTGGAAAAGACCAAATTCAAGGGGAGTTAAAACAAGGCTGGAAGAGTCACCTAGCTTGGACTAGAGGGAAAGTCTCTGGGAAAAGAAAACATACCGAAAGACGGTTCCATGGAATAAACCCTCAGAAGCTAAGAATCACTTTGGATTGATTCTGGGAAAATTGAATGCCTAAACAAAGGACAGTGTAAAGTATACCTGTGAAGTGTGTTTTTAGGCTAGGATAAGAATAAGAAACGGAGTATTCTGTTCTGTGATGTAAAGTATAACTTATCTCCAAAAATACTGTAATTGTAGTTAGTATTTGTAGTCATTTGTTACAGTAAATGTCTTAAAAGGTGAAATCTTGACATGCTATTCTTTCAGCTATTAACTGGAAGTTCGATGTTATCGGTCTCCATGGGGATCGTAACAAGTATCCTTTTGGCTGTTCCCTTCCGCTGAGTTTGATATCCATACCTGTTTTCCTGGGCATTATTTTCTTGAAGTTTGTAAAATATTTCTTCTTCAGTTTAATTTCCCTTTGAACATGACTCCTTAGTTAATTTGGTTTTGTTCTACCATGTGTCCTACTTTTAACAAGGGACATACACGCCTTTCATTGCATGAGGATAGTTCTGAAGGCATGCCCTTTTACTTCAGAGAATCTTGGCTTCTGACTGAACCCAAAAGTTCAGCCTGGCCTTTCTCAGATCCTCTGCTGTGCTTAAGAGATGGGACCCATTGTCAGTGAACGTTTCTACTCTTGGACCTCCACCAAGCAGATACACAGGAAATAAGGTTGGCAGCATTGTGATATCACCCTCACCTATTGGCATTGTATTACCATGCTTGCAGATGTCCTGATCATGAACTCTCTGCATTTACTGAGGTATCCAAACAGTGGAAAGGGGGCAAAGATCCAGATGGTAATCAGAGGAATGTCCTTTTTTATGACTGGATTGAAAGAGACAATCAACAAACAGAAGCTAAATGAAATGCAATATTTTTATTTCTGTTTTTCTTCTCTTCCTCCACCATCTGCATTTTTCCTAAATGCTTGTTTCCTTGTTGCTTTTTCATTTTCTTTCCTCTTGCCTCTTTTTTTTCTCTAAATCTCTGACCTACATTTTCTTTGGCCAGGATTTTACATTCGGCGTGCGGGGGTGGGCGCAACCCAGCGGGACGTAAATTACGCACGATGACATCGGGCGTGCTTCCCGACGTCATCGCGCTGAATCACGATATTTTGTTCAGCAGGCACGCACCAGAGTTGGCTGCACGCCCGCCAATAATTGATAGGCCTATAAAGGCCATTAACCAGGTAATTAACCTGAATTTCACGCCTGCCCAACCTTACGGTTGGCAGGCAGGCGAAAAGGCCAAGCGGCCTCTAAGTTTTTTAGGAAACCTCATCCTCGAGCGGGATGAGGTTTCCTAAAGCTTTTGCTAATTAAAAACAAACTTTTTCTGAAAAATAAAAAACATGTCCCATTTTACGTGACATCAAATTTTTATTGCATTTATTTAATGTTTTAAAAAGCTCTTCAATCTCCCTGAAGCAGCTCCATGCCACAGGGAGATTGAAGCGCTCTTTCACACATGTGTGAAAGAGCGCTGGACCCGACTCTCCCTCCCCCTCCTGCCCGCACAGGTAGCGCTCAGTGCTACCGCTCACGTATTACACTGGGCAGGCCTCAATTGGCCCGCTTGCGTAAAATGGCAGCGCGGAGCCAATCACAGGTGGCAGTCGCCTCCAACCGCCCCTGCCTGCTCCCGCCGAGCCCGCCCAATGTGGGAAGAATTCAGGTCTTTGTCTTTTTCATAATGCCACTGCTCTCTTCTCCATCCACAAACCAAAATGTAAGCATCCCATACCATTCATCCAAAGTCCATCTTCCCCCCACCTCCCAACTGTACAAAAAGGCACCTGCAAAAATTGGGCACTTATTGGCAATGCCAAATAATTCACGTTGGTCCAAATCTTCCGGTCTCCAAATCGTCAGGGACCAGATGTACAACGGAAAATGCACGTTCAGTCCCTGTGGAAATCCTGACGCATGGACCTACACGTTGCCTGGGAAGTTTAAACTTCCAAAGGGCAATTCCTTGCTACCTGGGACCCTGCGCGGAAAGTCTCTAACCTTGAGCTAGAGTTAGAGACCTGGGACAGATCTGCACGACTTACTTTGATAGATACCCAGGAAATGTCTGACAGTTTAAAATCTGGTCTAACACCTGTGCAGCTCTATAACCGATGCCCTCAATCCCCGCCTCTGCCCCCCGCCCCCACATACCCCTGACCACCCGAATACTCCCTGACCACCAGACGACCACCCGACTACCCCCTGACCAGCCGACAACTTCCCCAACTGGACCCGACTAACCCCCCCTCCTCCCCCTCCATCAGACCCAACTACTTCCTGACTACCCAAAACCCACCCCCCACCACTCAACTAGCCTCTCGACCACCTGACTACACCCACCCCGAACCATCTGACTAACTCCCCCGGCCCAAACAACACCCCCACCTCACCCACCTACCCACCTCATGCACCTCACTCTCACCCACTCACACTCCTACCCACCTCATTCACGTTATGCATTTATCCATCTCACCAGCCTGCCCAACTCCACCCACATACCAACCTCATTCATCTACTCACCTCACCCGTCTACCAACCTCACCTACCTAACCTCACCCATCGACCAACCGCACCTGCCTACCCACCTCACCCATCTACCCACTCACTCACCTACCCACTGGGTTGGATTTTACCGTTGGCGAGCGGGGACCGATGCGTAAAATGACGCACGGTGAGGTCGGGCGGAATTCCCGATGTCACCGCGCCCCAGTTAAATTTTCAGGAAGGCGGGGGCGTAGTAAAATCAGCTGCGTGCCCACCGACCTGTCAATGGCCAATTGAGGCCATTGACAGAGCAATTAAAGTAATTACAGGACCTGCCCGTCCAACCTTAAGGTTGGTGGGCAGGCCAGGAGCCCCAGTGGGAAGTAGAAAAAGCATGAAACCTCATCCACGGGCGGGATAAGGCTTCATGTAGGGTTTTTAAAAATTTAACAAAGTTCTTTTGGAAATTATGAACATGTCCCAACGCATGTGACATTGTCACATGAGGGGACATGTTAGGGAAATTTTATTTTTCTATTTTGAGCTTTTTCACATTTAGACCCAATCTCCCTGAAGCTGCACTTAGCCTCAGGGAGATGATGATTTTGTGTGCATGCGCGAAAGAGCACACTCTCGATTTTAGGAATCCTCCCCCCCCCCGCCCGCCACCCGCACAGGGAGCGCATAGCACTTCCCTGCGGCGGACGTCGGGCCTTAATTGGCCCACCCACGTAAAATGGCGCCCGCCTCCAATCGGGGGCACCGATCAGAAGCGTGCCCATACGTGCCCGCCCATCAACTTCCCCCACAACGGGGGGAAAATTCAGCCCATTGATTCACTCACTCATCCATTCACTAAGATTCATTAAAAGACTGAACCTTCAAATACTTAACAGAATATGGCAGCTAGTGACGTAAAAATGTGCGAGTCCTCTCTTTCCCCAAACTTTACTCCATGCCAATGGAGATCCCCAGGGATGATGCACTGCATAGTTCTTTGACAACCGGGCTCAGAAGATTCCCGAAGAAATGCACAGTAGTGTCGGGTTGAGGAAATCTTTGCATGCAGCAGCAATACATACAGCATTGCCACTACTCGGAAGATTCAGGCCAATGTAATAAATACAAGCTGCATCTTGAAAGCAAGTATAACCTACGGACAACTTCAATGTATCAAGTCTGTTCACAAATTAAAACACGGAACACAAAGGTACGTTTAAGGCCCCAGCAGGTGAAATAAATGGCTTTTATGGGATAGAGATATATTTACATGCATAGCTGTAGAGAAACCACTCTGTCTCTAGGTCTGAATGCTAGGCTCTGTCCCAGGAAAACAGCAGTTTCTCTGCTGCAATGGGTGCTGGATAAAGAACTCCCCATTTGACAAAAGCCCAGAACTGCACCGTAAACCATCACATCTCATTCCACATTATCCCGAAAGCAGGGGTTCTTATCTGGAGCACTGCCCCCAGCAAAAGTGATTGAACCACCTATGGAGCACGCCCACATGAAAAGCAATTGGAGGGGGCCTAAAATCAAATGGTGGGGAACGGAAATTTTCAGAAATTGTATGAGGGAGGGTTTTCGATTAGTGTGGAAATGGAGCTGGGGAGAGATGGATATCCCTCCTTTCATGGGAAAGGACTCTGTGCTGGCAATGAACTGGGAAACTGAATGAACAGAGAATGAAAACCAATCCTGCTGGTAGGGCTCCAGAATTGGGCACAATCCCAGGCGAGAATGAGAAAAGAATGTTGCTGGAGGTATCCTGAGATATTTGGCTTATCAGTTTACTGTACATACAATAACCATTTTGAAAATAAGGATGCCTACAAATAAAGGGCACCTGCTGCAAGTGCCTTGGTTGTCCCTTATGTAGGGTTTTCACAGTATCCTCGATGCCCTTAGCTACGTTTTACCCCTGCTTTCCCCTTCATGAATACAGCATGAGTATCATCACCTTTCCAAAAAGGTCCTCCGTGTTTTCTCTTTACCAATACTCGTTCACCCTCCCACACCCCTCTCAATTCCTTACAAACCAAATGTGTCGACAAGCAAAGCTGTCTCACCTACTACAACCAATCATATGGCATATTCACTTCCTTAAAACACTTCCTCTGACTCCCTGAGGGGCATGCCACAAGATTAACTAATAATTTGTAATTGATGAACCAAACCAACCCCAAAGCTTTATTTCACAACAGGTTCAACTCAGATTGTATAAATCAACTGGAAGGTGCTATGTGTGAGTCCGCATCTGAGCTAAAGTCCAGCCTCCCAAAATAAATTACATGGCATTCAAAAAACAATTAGCAAAAAGACTTCACTTTTGGGTCTTTCTCTCTGTCTAGACAAGATTTTACACACTCCTGCCAGTTGGTTTGAAGGTGAGGGACACTTAAAATCCAGCAGGAATCCTTCCTGCCACCTAGCGCCCCCCCCCCCCACCCACCCCACACCCGACCTGTCTGAAATTTTACAGGGGGTAGGGAAGTAGGGAAGGCATCACCCACTCTTGGGCCTATTAAGGCCCATAAGTGGCTAATTAATGGCCATTAGAGCCTCATCCTGCCACTGCCAGTGTTTTACCTGGGGTGGGGAGAGGCCCACACTATTCGAGAAGCCCAGCAACTTCTGCTGTGTAGGCCGGTGTTGGGCAAGGGAGGGGAACCTCCTTTGTGGGACCCCTGGGCCAATCAGAGGCACTTCCCCACCACCCAGGTTATCCCCCTCTTTAACTCTGCACCCAGCCTTTTGAATCCAACCCCCTATCCCTTCACTGAGACCCCTGACCTCGGACTTACCCAGGCTCTTCAGTGTGGTGGGGCTGCCTGTGGTCCCAGCAGTGACCACTGTGCCTGCCTGGCACTGCTGGCACTACAGAGCTGCCAGCCATCCGATTGGCCGTCAGCTCTCTAAGGCAGAACTTCCAGCTAAGATGGGAGTGGAAGTCTCACCTTAAAGCATTAACACTGCTCCCAGCATCAAATAGCTGTGGGGCAGCTGCTGGAATCGCTAGTGGGCTCCCTGCACCCCTGACTTTTTAACCAGGCGGGCAGGGTGCCCCTCCCATAAAATCTAGCCCTCTGTCTCCTCCTTTCTCATTCTATGAGATACTTTCTGGTTTTGATAGTCTCACAAACCCAAAAACTTGGAAATTGAGTTTTTTTGGTGAACGACACAAATTGAACATTTTTTGTTTGAAATGTTAACTGTAGGTACTGGACGCAGGAAGAGTTGCGGAGTATGCAGAACCCTACGTTCTTCTAGAGAACAAAGATGGTTTTTTCTACAAGATGGTGCAACACTTGGGCAAGGCTGAAACAACTGCGTTGACCAAGATAGCCAAAGAGGTAAAGTTGTACATGAAAAATCAGCAAGTCTTGCATTTCCTTCACAAATTTAATTTACATATGAAGATTAATTTGTAGCTCTTTTCATACTTATTTTCAAATCAATGATATAAGCTGTGTTTTATAACTGATGTTACGACCGGGATGGGAGAAGTGTGCATATGATCTAGCCACACTACTCCACAGGCCGTACCATTAACTTAAAAGTTTAATTTTCTCATCAAAATAACTAATCATCTATTTCACCTACTGGTGCCCAAAATAAAGGAGTCTTCAACCAAGCTTCTTATAATAAACTCAGAACGATTGTTTATTATAAAACAAAACTTCTTTTTAACAAGTTGCAAGTACTGGTTAACACACAATTGTAATTGGGAAATATAACTATCTATCTCTTCCCAAAGAATTCCCCCAGCATACACACAGACAAACAAATGACAAACAGATAGTCTCTCTGCAGAGATGGGCTTTAGAGGATGGGCGTTATAAAATAAAGGATAAAGTTCACAGGGTCTCGATGCATTTGACCTATGGACGTCTGGAAGTTCTCACCAACTGGTCTCAGTTTTGCAGGTCCAAATGCAGACCAGCTACACTCAGATGAGGGTTCTCTGGCTACAGGTTGATAGCCACAAACAATTGCTGGCAAGGTAGAGAGAGAGAGAGAGCCAGTTAGAGTAGCCTTCCTTCCTCAGCTAGTTCCCCAGTAAGACTGCTTTCAAAACCTGCAGGTTCACAACTTGAGATTTTTTCTCTCTCCCATGTGATTTCCAGAAAGCTCCCAACCTTTGCCTTTTCGGTTTTTGTCCCCATCAATTAGTGATTGCTTTTCAAAACAAACAACCAGGTCTTCCTCAAGTACCATAAAGATCAGCTGATTTCTTGGAAGTGGCCTGCTTGTTCACAGTTCCAAGGTAAACTCATGGCCTTTTTTAAAAAAAAGAATCCTGGGTTAGCATCCAAATAACCAGATAATGCCATGTCCTTCCATTTTGTAAAAGAAAAAAATAGTCCTGAGTGATTCTAACACTGACTTCAGAACATCCTGAAGTCCACCAGTTTTTTGTCTTTTTTAAACAGATTTTTGCTGACCATTTTGTTGAACTAGCTGTCAAAAGACACAGTGGTGCCTCTGCAATAAGAGATGAAAACATTAATAAAAATATTTTTAAAGAAATACAACCACTTAGGATAACAGTAGAGAGGACTTTGTATGGAGTAAATGCTCCTCATCACTCAAATCTGGTCACCAAGGCCTGTCCTAACACCTGTACAACTGAATTTGAAACAGTTTTTAAAATCTCAAATCCCGAGGGCATCATCTGGAGCAGCATACAGATATGATCTGGTGATGTGTACAATTGATTAAATGACACCAAAATATCAGCTGTTGGTTAATGCACAATGCTCTATTTTCATGTGCTCTATTTTTCTAACAATATTCATGCATGTGCCACACAATTGATTTTCCACCTGCAAAACTTTGAACATTAATGGCTCAACTCTGCCATATATGTAATATAATCCTGCCATTTTTTGCGTAAGTGGAAGTTTAGTACTGGGGGCATAATCATGGAAGAGGTTTGGTCTTGTACCATTCATGCTGATCATCTGGGGCTGGACTGCAGTGTTCTTTTAAAGTCTTTTTTCATTAAAAAAAAGTTCTGAACTCTAGTGTCTTACTCTATCACTATTAGCTTACTAATGTTAAAAGATGACTGGTCTAGATTTTTTTTCAATCATTACAAACCTTTGGCTGCAAGTTAACTTTCTAATCAGTCCTCTGTATACTCTTTTAAATATGCATGCACAGAAATCTTCCTGTCTGTCAAGGTAAATCAAGTGGGGGAGACAATTTTTCCTTTTTTGTTCATTGGATGTGAGTGTCACTGGCAAGGTCAGCATTTATTGCCCATCTCTTGCCCTTGAGAAGGTGGTGGTGAGTCACTGCTTTGAACCACTGCTTTGAACCACTGCAGCCCATGTGGTGTAGATAGACTCAAAATGTTGTCAGGAAGGAAGTTCCAGGATTTTGGTCAAGTTACGGTGAAGAAATGGCAATTCAGATCTCAGTACTGTTTTCTTGTGATTTTTAGTCCTACAAACACCAGATTTGCCATCATTAGCAGCACCAAGTATAATGGAGTCTTCTGTAAATCCTTTGGGAGCCACACAAAAAGGATACTGTGGAATGAGAATATAAAATATAAAAGTTTCTATGTGACAAATGGGACAACAATATCTGATGGAGGTGTACAAGATTACAATAGATTTAGACAAGGTAGATAAGAAAAGCTGTTCCCATTGGCTGATGGTACAAGGACTAGGGGGCACAGATTTAAGATTTTGGTCAAGATATAGGGGGGATGTAAGGAAGAACATTTTTACACAGTGAATCGTAATGACCTGGAACCCACTGCCTACAAGGGTGGTGGAAATGGAAGTGGATACAATCAATAATTTCCAAAGGAAATTGGATAGACATTTGAGGGAAATAAACTTGCAAAACTGTGGGAATAGAGCTGGGTAATGAGACTGACTGGATTACTCTATAGAGAGCTGGCATGGATTTGATGGGCCTGCTTCTGTGCTGTAATAACTCTAAGTCTCTGCACTATAGAGCAGGTTGTAGTGCTTTAGTGAATATTCCAGTGAGGGAGCACCAAATCATCATCTCATGAGAATAACACATGATACCTTCTATGATTTTTGTATATTTCCAAAGGACACTGCAATTTATGAAACTGTTGAAGTAAGAGGAACCCACTTCCTTTTTGATAGCGCTTAAATGTCAGAAATGGCTCAAAGTAATTCACATACAATGAGTTTCTTTGAAATGGTGATTGTTGTTATTTAGGAAAAGAAGGCAATAAAAAAAATCATAGAAAATTTATAACACAAGGAACTATTTGGCCAATCTGCCCGCGCCAGTCGACAAAGAGATACCTAGCCTTATCCCAACTTCCTGCACTAAGTCCATAGCCCCGCAGGTCACGGCTCTTCAAGTGGACAAAACAATTTGAAATCAAATAGATGTCCATGAGATGCCTGAAGGGTGTTATTTAAGCTGATATGGCCTCAGTATTGCAACGAATGCAACTCTCACCCAGATATCTCATTTCTCTTAACAAGTGGTAAAGAAGATGTAGACCTTTATCTATATTGACTAAGATGATGCTTCTTGCTTCAGTACATTCCTCCTTTGTTGAATGTAATGGTATAAATGTGATTTGGGGGGAAAAAATTAATAGAAACGTTAATCAAAAGAGAAACTAAGACAACGAGTGGCAAAAGGAGAAAAATGAGACAATGATTTAAATTAGATTATGATAGTTTGAGATATAAATCATATAAGCATGTCCAGTGCTTATAACTAGAAAGAGTCCACTCTGCTCTAATATTTCATAATGAGAAATGTAATTTCTCTGATTGTGAAATTTGTGCTAGCTTGAGGATGCAGACCTTTGCTATATTTTTGCATAATTCATTCAATTATACAAACTAAAAGCAGCTTACTCAAATTTACCTCACTCAGTCTTCTCAAAAAGAAGATATTGTAATACTTTGGATGGTTTAAATTTATTTACTTTACTTGGGTATAAATGTATTCCTCATAAACAGTAATATTACCTTGCGCCTGCCTAAGCCTCTTAAGGCTTTTGTTAGGTATAACTTTGATGAGTAATCACCCTAGTGAAATTTAGGCAAGCATTGTGAGAATGCATCAGCTGCAGTATAACTAAAATAATTGTAATGTAAACTTTACAATTAGTACAAGCCACATTAATATAACATTTAATGGTGCCCACAAAACATCACAAAGCACTTTACAACCAATTTATTACTTTTGAAATAAAAACAGAAGATGCTGGAAATACTGAACAGCATCTGTGAAGAGATTTCAGGTCAATGTCCTTTAGCACACCTCTTTGAGGAGCTCTTGATTTAAAGTTTGAAAATTATCTTTTGTCTCAAAACCCTTCATTTCAACTCGTATTTAAAAGTGACCTGTGCAGACAAAGATCAGATTAATTCTGGGATTTGATAGTCATTTTTTTTTAGCGGACTGGCTTGTCCCTAAACCTCAACGAAAAAGATTTCATTTTGTTTGTGTAAATACATCTTTTATTAATGTATTCTTGCTCTTGAATACATTTCAGATAAAGCTGAAGTAGCCTTGACATCAGTTCATTTTTGTTATGTTTACTTGTCAAAGAACAGAGATACCGAGGAAGTGTGAAAAATGGCCAGAATGTGGTCATTATAGAACAGTAAAAACTGATAGCATTTCATTTCCTTTTTATTCAGTTCTTAACGTTTATCGGAAGACTTGCATCTGTCTCGGCACAAGTAGAATTTGATAGACTATAACAATTCAAGGGCTCAGAATATGACTACCTTATTTCTTCAGTATCACTTTTTTTTACATTTTCAAGATGTTGCTTGGTTCAGTCATTGTCAGACTGCTTTTTTTCATTGTAGTGGTTCTCTCCATAGCTCGATTTACCAACTCAAATAATTGCTTTACGCAACAAATTCAATGCGGAGATTTAATACAAATAATAGTGAAGTATCTACGCTTGTCAGTCATGCTTCTGACAATGTTATGGTTCTAATCTGATATTACTGTCCAAACCTATTTTGTTCATTTCATGTTAGAAAATGAGAAATCCTTGTGCAGGAACTAGATTTACTTACCTTTTGTTACCCAGTTTTTTCATTTATCTTTCAATTTCAACTGCATGAAATGATTTTGCTTATCATAGCAATACTTTTTTGTCCCATTTGATACTGATAAAGCATTAAAATATATCAGCATGTATGATCAATAATTATTACAATTACAGTGTCACGAAAAATGTTAAGATGTATGCTTTAAATTCTCCTGTGCATTACTTTTCTATTCTAAATAGTTAGGTAAACAATTGGAGCCTTATGTCTTAGGGTTATGTTCCAAACTGATGAAAAATATAAGTCTGCCATGTTCTGCAGTTAGTGTAAATATGTTTTAGGATGAAATAATTCACAAGACTTAACCTACAATAGACCTTACCTGATGCGTGGCAGTGTCACATTTTGGGATGTTTCAACCATTTTTCCACAGAAACATTTGGGGAAATGGATTACTTTAAATATTGTGTTTTAAGCCTTATTGTATTCATACAAGGTATAAAGAAAGGGAACTAGCTTTCATGATGTTTCTTCTTAAATTGTAAATAATAAGAAATGTGTTAGTTTGTTTCAGTAATCAATAAACACAAAACATCCAAATGTTCTGGAGAGTAGCTGATCCTAAGTACTGAGCTTGAGGACTGGTAGGCCTTTCCTTTCTGGCTGTGAATAGTGAGATGTTACAACATACTGTTGCAGGCAGCAAGAGAGTTTTGTTTTGAAACAGAATAGTGAGAGGTAGAAAGGAAGCTAAATGCTACAAGAAGGTTGGTGTGCTGGCGAGAATGACCTAAAATCATTTATTATCTTACGTCACATAAGACAAACCGCTGATACAGTGAAGTGTGGTCTGTTCCTTATTTTATCTGATTGCCTGAATATTAGTTGTGATGTTTGAATTAACTGAGTCCAGCCCTAACTACCAATCTGTATATTTATCTACCTGTGAAATAAGGTAATTTATCAGGCCTTGATCCACCTTCAGTGAGATTGAAGAAATATTTTTACAAAAGGCAGGAATATCTGGTTCAGGTCACAAGAGGGTACTATTGTTGCATCCTTCGGATATGCTAGCATGCAAGTGCATATAGAGCAGCACTAGTCACTTCCCATAAAAGCAAAATGCTCACACCACTTACAGGAGCAAATGACTAACACCACTGAACCCAAAAAGGTATACAGAGCAGATCCAAATCTGTAAAGGAGTTATCACTGTCTTTGATATGAATCCAACAAATTTTGAACTTACCCAAATTATTTTGTTGCATGTTAAAATAAACCTTATTCAGTTGTTTTGATCCAATTTCTATTACCTTGACAGGCTGGTAGTTATGGGTTGATTACTATTGTGCCTTTTGTTGCACATTGGACAGATACTGTAAAGATTTATGTTATACTTCATAGATACAGTTTCTATTTGTCTCTTTCACACTGTCAAAACCATGAACTAGTTCCTTTACATTGGTATTATATTTTTTAATTCCTTCTATGTTGTTAATCTAGTACAAAATATTGCAGTGTTTCTCCTTGCTTTTGATTGATTAAAATGTGTTGTACTAATGACAGTAAATTCACTTAACTCATTTTCCCAACGGAAACATGTATTTGAAGGAAATGTAGGTCCCAGAGAATCACCACTACATTGTTGAAGTCCTATCTTCAAAGTACACTCCCTTCAAGCACAGCTATCCACTAGGAGCACAAAGTCAGAGAATTGACCCTTTCGTGTTGGTTCATTTTAACATAGATATATGAGATGAAGCTTCCAATGTAAAAGTTGCCCGTGACTCAGATAATAATCCAGAGATCATTACATTTGAGGTTCTGCTTCTTAATTTAGCCAGTGGCTGCTCATATTCCCTAAACATAACCTCTTTCCTAGTCTTATCTATGTGGTTGGTACCTATGGAGACCAGAACTGGATCCTCCCCTCCCATTGCAAATTCATCTCAAGCCCATAGCACATGTCCCAAACCCTGGCACTGGGGAGGCAACACAGCCTTTTGGACTCTCGCTGTTGCCTACAAAGAACTGTGTCAATGCCCCTGACTATACTGTCTCCTAATACCACTACATTCCTATTTACTCCCCCTACCTGAATGGCTTCCTGTACCACAATGCCATGGTCAGTATGCTCACCACCCAGCAGCCCCCTGCTTTCATCCACACAGGCTGCAAGAACCTTGAACCTGTTGAACAATTGCAAGGGCTGAGGCTTCCCCCACTTCTATCCTCTCGATCCCTATACCTGCTTCACTGACAGTCACACCCTCGTTTCCCTGACCATGGACCAAATCTGACACCCTAGCCTAAGGGGTGTGACTGACTTCTGGAACAAAGTGTCGAGGTAACTTTTTCCCATCCTAATGTGTTGCAGTATCCGCAGCTTGGTGTCCAACTTCCTCAAGCTGGCTAAAGTTCCTCGAGCTAGCCATTGAATCCGATCCACTCAATACTCAAGCTAGAATCAACTTTGGCCCAATGGGTCAAAAATGAATTCCCCCTAACCCCCGCACTCCCAAGAAGTGCCCTGAATTTGTTACAAATTAGCTGTTCAATCAGGAGGGCCTACAAGGCTGGTTGTTTGAGGAAATAGAATTGTCACTATTTAGGTTCGATTAAGGCCTATTTGTTGAGGATCTGTGAATGGTGCTTTAACCTGCATCTGACCTGAGAAACGTTTGGTGCAGATACTTCGTTGAAGAGTCAGGCAATTCTTTGCCTGTCCAATTCTTTACTGTATACAATGAGCTAAGATAATTGGTTCCAATTAGAGGGTTTTGTGTATCTGTTCCACATATCACGAGCTGAACACCCAGGAATTAATGACACTTGAAACAATTTTTAATTAGACTTGAAATAGTATGATTATGAGCAGCTGCTAGAATATGTTCTGGAACCCATTTCAGAATTCTGTTTCTTCATTTTCACAGGTACACCTGAAAAAGAAATCTGCAGAGGGAACACAGACTGACCAAGTACTAGCCAATGGTTCGGCAAATGTATCGCCTAACAATATTGTCTTTGAGACCTCACTATGAACACAAGAAACAGTGCAATGGAACATCTGTACCTAACAGTAAAAAAAATGCTTATGGCATAATCTTTCACAGGCAGGATTGTTTGACCTAAAGAAACAAGATTTGTAGAATGGATAAAGATTTGCACCAAAAAAAATTCCATCTATCCATTATTGGATCTGATTTTATTGCTGTTTGTAGAATTTGGCAATATAAAATATGAATTTAAACTTGAAATCAAACAAAGATGTACTTATTCTGTTGCCTAAAATGGACTCTTGTCTCCAATAAGATATTATCAGATACACCAAACATTTTTTTAAACCGGTGAACTGTGAGAAAATCTGGGAGGGAGAGAAATTTCCCTTTAATAATTGAAGTGCGTTATGTTCATGATTACTTCTTATCGTGGTGAAGTAGGTGATCCATGTGTAGAATTTTCAGGGGACTACTGTTGCTGTAGTTTGAACCAACCACCCCCCACTGCTGCCCCCAACCCTAAGTTTCCTAAATAAATTGTCATCAATTTGATACTAAAAAAGCGAACTCATGCCCAGTTTATTCAGTATACCTGATATATTAATTCAGTTCACGCAGACCATGGATATTGTACAAGTAGCTCACTTGATACTTTTACCATATTTGCTGCTTTAGTTCAGTGATTCACTCATGAAAATTAAAGATCTCAAGATAGTGTAAAGTTTATATTTTGTTCTTTATTGATGGTTTTCCTTATACTTAATTGTCAGAAGCAATAAACTACTTTTGTTTAATTGGCAAGTTAATCGTGTAACAGGTCTACATTTTTCAGGTTTCATTTCAGATGGCAATTTAGCTGGACATTAGTAAATTCAATAGTTAGAGAAAATTCTTCTACATTTTTAGAAGTGTCAAGACTTGGCTAAAAGTGAAATTAACTGAATGCACAAGGAGATTTTTTTGAAGGAGGTTGCTCACATGAAAATCTTCTAAATGCTGCTGCAATGGGGCAACTTTATCCGAAATGATGCTGGAGTAATTAAACCTTCGAACTTTCTTTGATTGAGTCAAGCAATAGCACTTGTCCTCCTACTGCCGTTTATTTCTTGAATATTGCAACTTGAATTTAGTGGCAATGCAGGGTTTTTTTTTTTAGATTATTACTATTTTATAATTATAAAATACCAGTTGGACTGGTTTGTTTAGCCTTCAACTGGAAGAGCTTTCTACGTTTTGAAGTATTCAGTGCCTTAGTAGCAATAGTAAAAGTTACCAAAGTTATTCAAATAGATGGGCCACAATACTTCATTTTATTGTACTAAAGACCAGCAGAGATTATTAGGTTTCATTATAAGGAAAGGAATGAGGTAAAGTAATAACATGCGATAAAGAATCTTGCCATAATGCTCCCCCAAGGAATAGTTTGTTTATACTCACCTTTAAATAGCACCTAATTTACTTTCAAAATTGTGCTGTTGAAGAGAGCAAAGTTAATTTAAAAAGCTGCATTTATTTTGGATGAAATTATAAGAGGTTTGGTTAAATAGCAAACTGTGTTTCAACAGTTTCTGCAATGCCTTCAAATTACACTATTCCTCTGTTTATATATCCAAGAGTAATAAATGCATTGAAACATTTCAAGGAAAATGTTATTATGCTAATTAATTTAAATCCTATTAGAAGTACAGTAGGATGCTGATTTATGTGAATGTTTATTTTCATTGCTCAGGGTTACCATGAGTCCAAAGATTATTTTGGTTAAGATTTCAAGACATCGTTGAGTACAGTAACTTTGTATGGGTTGATACTGATGGTGTTTAAGTCCAGCCTGAAATAAACTAGGAGTATGTATATGTGTATTAATATGAACAACAACTAGTAAAGCACTGAAAAAATCATCAAAGAAGTCTGTGCTTTGTCACAAGAACTATTTTCCAATATATAAAACTAAATCTTTGTAAATGCTGGATTATACAGGTGGTTAGACTTAAGTCAGAAGCAATCGATATGTGTTACTCAAAGCAACTTGCCCTGATCTTCCATCCATTCACAGATCAAAGGTTGATTTAGCTCAGGAAATGTGATGTATATATCTAAATTAAAGTTGATCCAAGATCATTCATTCACGGTGCATTTTAAACTGGATACACTCAAACTCCATTTATGTGGCCGCTGTTAGTTGATTTTATTGAATTATCCACTTTATACATAAAGAAGCTTAAGCTGCAAATTATTACTGTTTTAAAATTGAGAAAGGAATTAAATGCAGTTGTGAATTTGCCTTCCTTAATCAAACTGGGTTACACAGCTTTCCAGAATAACTAGTGAGTTTTGTGTTAATGTCTGTGCGTATATTAATTTTACTGTTTATTGCTTTTGTTTGTGTGAAATGTTTACCTTATACCTTGGTAATCTGTACAAGTACTTCAGTAGAAATCCTACAGATGCTATGATCTATTAGCTAACATTTATTAATATTCTGTTTCTACATAGTGTATACATGCCTTGTCAGTTAACTGGTCATCATTTGATAGGTATGATGTAAACCAAATGTACCTAAGACTCAATGTCTGTCATAACGATTAAACTTCTATACGCTTACTTAAAGTATGAACATTTTCTCAATTGTGGCAGTGTTAATATAGCGCACTCATAGCTGATATTTTTAAGAATTATCCTTTATGTAACAAGTCTTTCACCAGCTGAATTTTGAATCCTTGTTGAACTCGGTCCCAATTTGAATAGGCAAACATAAAACAATGTATGTGTTTTCTTCCCAATAGCCTAGTCTATCAAAACATGTATACTAGGGCAGGAAGAAAATGTTTAAACTCTTGTTAGTTGCTCCAGATAAAGAGAGTAATGAAGCAGGAGTGGGGATGTTTTGTGAGAGAGAGCTTTTCTAGAATCTAATCACTGAAATGTCACCATTAAATCTTCACATCGTGGTCCAGATTTTGAGATGGTAATGTTGGCAAAATTGTTGGCTTTTACTGTCATTACTCCACCAAAACTGACAGCAAGTTCTGGAGTGGAAATCCAGATGTTGATCTACACTCCCTCAGAAGGTGCACTTGTTGAGGTCTCCCCAGAATGCAATGCCCAAGCACAAACAGCCATCAAAATACAATAATTTCTTATCATAGCAGCAGAGGTTTTCCAACCACTAGATCATTCAGGATTCTTTTATAATGATCTGTTATGAGGAAGCTGAAATATGGGGCTGGATTTTGTGGTCAGTGAGCTGTCTTCAAAGAAGTCATCATCTCAATCAATGAATAGATGAAAACTTCCACTTTTACGCTGTTAGTCTCACTGTTAAAACCCTTACAAAATTTACCTTGTTGAATGAGGTGCAACTGGGTTTTTAACAGCATAATTAGTTCATAATTACTAAACTTCTAAACACCCTCACTAGCCCTGAAAAGCTGTAGAATGTCAAAATTTTCCATTGTAATAAAGAGTCCATATTTTAACTTTTTGTTTGTATTTAGAAACAAAAATAAAAACAATCATCCACATTTATTTTGCTGCCTGAAAGCTTACATGAAGGATAATCAGTGCTTTTAACTTGCTGGTTTGCTGTCTGTGCAAATACTTCAATTGTCTTGCTGACATCACTGATGCGGGACTCCTGGACAGCCCCTTGATTTGGCACCAGATTTAACTTGCCATCGAGAAAAGGGAAATTCACGCCACAGAGATTGCGAGATCTTTGTGGACAGTTTTGTTTGAAGTGACATCACAAAATCCAGCACCATATTTCAGCTTCCTCATAACAGATAACAGATCATCATGATAGAATCCTGATTGATCTAGTAATTGAAAAATCTCTGCTGCGGTATAAGGAATTTGTTATAGTTTATTGATGGAACATTAAGGAGAATTCTGTCTTAAGTAAACGTAGAAAATGCATGAAATACTCAGCAGATCCATCAGCGCCTAAACAGAGAAAACGGTTAACAAATTTGGTTGTGAACCTTTATTCACAATTGGGAATTTTGGGTGTTCCGTTTAAAAAAAATGTAGTCAAGTAGTCATCAGACCAGTTTACTTGGAAAATCAACCATGTAAATTCTGGTAGTTTTAACTCCCCTCTGGCTCTGAATCAAAAATGTAAACATTTTGCTCCTGGTTTTGAAGCTGTTGGAAACCTATTAGCTAATTTTTTACAAATACAAGCATTGTGTACAGCCAAATACTCCACTGAAAGAAACCTGTGGCTAGATTTTGTGAACCTCAAGTTTACTGGCTGTGTGAGATTTGCATATTGATAACTGCTGTGCAAAGCACCTATCTAAGACCAATGTGAAAGTAGCCGAGGTTTCATGCTATTACTCATATTTGTCTACATTGGGCTCCTAACTGCAGGCTTTTATCTCCCCACCTGTATGCAAGCAAAACGGAACAACCATAGACAATGTATAAATGTGCATTTATCCAGCATCAACCCATCTCTGAATGTTTCAATTGGTGAAGTATTGTGACTATTGTAGAAACAAACATGGCAGCAGTTTTGTGCAAGAAAAATTCCCAAACGATGATTTAAATGACAATAAAAATTGTGGTAATGTTTTTGGGGAGGCTGAGGCCAAGAAACTGCATTGGACATGTAACTCCACCTAAACAGACAGGATGCCAGCTTAACATCTCATCCAAAGGTGAATACATCCAAAAATATAGCTGCCCCTTAATGGAGCAGCAGATTATGGGTTCAAATCCTGGAATGGGAATTTAAACCATGACCTGGCCCACAAGCATTGATGTTACTAATAAAACAGAGATGACACATTTTAGTCAACTACTTGGTAAACAATTCATCCATATGGTGTCACTGATATAAATAACCTATATTTGTACAAAACAATTCAAATTTCTCAATAAAACAATTAGCTGTGAAAAAATGAAAACGCTTTAAAAAAAATGATTAAGATTGGGCGTGAATCAGTCACAGAATCACACAGTGCAAGAGAGGCCCTTCGGTCCATCGAGTCTGCACCGACACGTGAGAAACACCTGACCTACCTACCTAATCCCATTTACCAGCACTTGGCCCATAGCCTTGAATGTTATGACGTACCAAGTGCTCATCCAGGTACTTTTTAAAGGATGTGAGGCAACCCGCTTCCACCACCCTCCCAGGCTGCGCATTCCAGACCGTCACCACCCTCTGGGTAAAAAAGTTTTTCCTCACATCCCCCCTAAACCTCCTGCCCCTCACCTTGAACTTATGCCCCCTTGTGACTGACCCTTCAACTAAGGGGGACAGCTGCTCCCAATCCACCCTGTCCATGCCCCTCATAATCTTGTACACCTCGATCAGGTCGCCCCTTAGTCTGCTCTGCTCCAATGTAAACAACCCAAATCTATCCAACCTCTCTTCATAACTTAAATGTTTCATCCCAGGCAACGTTCCTGGTGAATCTCCTCTGCACCCTCTCCAATGCAATTACATCCTATAATGTGGCGACCAGAACTGCATACAGTACTCCAGCTGTGGCCTCACCAAGGTTCTATACAACTCCAACATAACCTCCCTACTTTTGTAATCTATGCCTCGATTGATAAAGGCAAGTGCCCCATATGCCTTTTTCACTACCCCACTAACATACCCCTCCGCCTTCAGAGATCTATGGACACACACCAAGGTCCCTTTGTTCCTCAGAACTTCCTAGCGTCATGCCGTTCATTGAATACTTCCTTGTCAAATTACTCCTTCCAAAGTGTATCACCTCACACTTTTCAGGCTTAAATTCCATCTGCCACTTATCTGCCCATTTGACCATCCCGTCTATATCGTCATGTGGCCCAAGACACTCAACATCACTGTTAACCACCTCAATCTTTGTGTCATCCGTAAACTTACTAATCTTAGCCCCTACATAGTCATCTATGTCGTTTATATAAATGACAAATAATAGGGGACCCAGCACAGATCCCTGTGGTACGCCACTGGACACTGGCTTCCAGTCACTAAAGCAGCCTTCTGTTATCACCCTCTGTCTCCTACAACTAAGCCAATTTTGAATCCACCTTATCAAATTACCCTGTATTCCATGTGCATTTGCCTTCTTTATAAGTCCCCCCATGTGGGACCTTGTCAAAGGTTTTGTTGAAATCCATATAAACTACATCAACTACACTACCCTCATCTACACACCTTGTCACCTCCTCAAAAAATTCAATCAAATTTGTTAGGCATGACCTCCCTCTGACAAAGCCATGCTGACTATCCCTGATCAAACCTTGCCTCTCCAAGTGGAGATAGATTCTCTCCTTCAGAATTTTCTCCAATAGTTTCCCTCACTGACATGAGACTCACTGGCCTGTAGTTCCCTGGCTTATCTCTACAACCCTTCTTAAATAGCGGAACCACATTAGCTGTTCTCCAGTCCTCTGGCACCTCCCCTATGGCCAGAGAGGAATTAAAAATTTAGGTCCGAGCCCTGGCGATCTCCTCCCTTGCCTCCTTCAGCAGTCTGGGACCTGTCAACTTTCCTGAAAGCATAAACAAAACTATACTTTACCAAATAGTTACTTATGCTTCAAGAAAGGCAGAAAATGTTCAAAATATTCAGCAGGTTTGACAGCATCTGTATACCGAGAAACAGAGTTAGCATTTCAGGTCAGTGACCTTTCATCAGAACTGGAAAAGGTTAGAGATCTAACAGCTTTTAAGCAAGTACAGAGGCAGGGGAGAGGGACAGGAGAAAGACCAAACATAAAGGACTGTGGTAGGATTGGAAGCACAGGAGGGACATGTGGATGATATGTTTGCAATTTTAAACTCACAGCTGCATGTAACAATTTCCTTACATGGCTTAATGGGCTCCATCCTGTGCTCAAATTCACCTATGAAGTGGAGCAATCAAATGAGTTCCCCTTCCTTGACGTACTGGTTGAAAATTCTGCCGGGAATTCTCTACCATGGTTTACCACAAGTCTGCCTTCACTGGTCAGTATATGCGTTGGGATTCTTAAAAGTTCCACATACTATAAGATTGGTCTTATCAGCAACCTTGTAAATAGGGCCCAAGCAATTTGCTCATCATGCAAGCTTAATGCTGAACTAGGGCGCATCAAAGGCATCTTGCAGGATAATAGCTACCCTGATCAGATCATTTAGCACTGTATATCACACAAATTCATGAACACGTCTAAGGTCAACACTTTCGGCCCTTAAAAGTGCCCAGTCTATCTCAGATTACCCTGGAAGGGCAAGGTATCTCAAAAGTTTGAGCAACGGGTAAAGTTAGCTATTTCACGCTGCTACTATGCTGTAGCAACATGAGTGGTATTCACCACCAACAGGATGCTGCCATCAAGCCGAAAAGACATTCTGTCTATCACACAAATGAGTAATGTGGCACATGAATTTCATTGCCGGTGTGATGCTAGGTATGTAGGTCATATGTCCCAAAGACTGACAGATCATATCAAACAGCATGTCCCAGTCGCTGTTTGCAATGGGCAGGGTACAGACCGTACTCAACCAACTCGTGCTTGCAAAACTCAAAACACAGTGTCCAACATTAGATGTGATTCCGGGATTGGACAACATTTGCTAAATAATCCTCAATGTGCTAAGAATTATGCTGACAAACAATTTAAGATTGTCAGTCGGGCTCGCAATGTGCCGCGTTTGCATATACATATATATTTGCTACATATATTAACACACAGGGCCCTGTTCTTTGCAGGCAGAAAGAACATGTACATATGTTGTGCCTGTTTCAGCTAAACGAAATAAGTGACAGCCATTCACTGACTCATTCCTCACGGCAATGCCTTGACCAGATTCAAGTTGCCTAGTTTAAATTTCAAACAATGCTTGGCAGTTAATTGTCAGTCACCATCAGTAATGCATTCTTCATGGAAATGCCACTTGCCAACCAATCAGCACTCTCTTCACATACAGTATAAATTGTTGTTTTACCCCTTATATTGGTACCCTTGTGAGTGTCCTGATGAGTGCAAGATGAAAAGCTTAGACATGTCTTTTTTTTTCAGCAACACTCAAGTTCTGTACTACCGAAAGGACACTAGTGTTTGTTCGACGTTCCTCCCATTGAATGTGGAGGATGCAGCAGAGGCATTGCTGATGGAGTTTCACTAGCGCTGTTATATTTTGCTGATACACAGTCCAGGTCTTGCTGCAGTACAGGAGCGTGGTAATGACATCTGCTCTGTACTAAGACTTGTTGAATTATGGAGGCCTTCATCACAATCCTGCAAATGCTTCATGATGATATAACTGCAACTGTCTTGAGTGGGAGATCCGAAAAGGCACTTTCAAAATCCAGACTCGAGTTAAGCAAAGCTGTCTGATGACCCCCTTACTATTCACAATCTACCAGAGGATGACTATTCACCTCATCAACGATCAACTGCCTTCTGATATCAGTATTAAATACCATCTAGATGGAAAACTCTTTAACCCTAGTCACCTTCAAGCCAAAACTAAACTGACCACCACAGATACACATGATCTACAGTTTGTGGATGATGCAGGGATGTTGCCCATTCTGCAACAGATTTGCAAGCCACCCCTGATTCTGCATACAAGAGGCTCGGTCTGTTCTTCAATGTTGTCAAAACAAAACTCGTAAATCAACTCACACCTGGTCAGCCAAATATCCCACCTCCCATATATGTTGGAGAGACTGTGGGATATGTTGAGCATTTTCCATATCTTGGCAGCCACCTCACTCGAAAGGCTACCATTGATGAGAAGACACAACACTGGATCAGCCATGTCAGTTCAGCCGACTGCAAAATATGGCCACGAACATTTGACAACAAAGACCTCCATTACGGGGTTAAATGACAAAAGGGTTGATGATGCAAGGAGATGGTATTGGGACAAATATGGAAACTGAAGATGAGTCTGTAGGAGGTTTAAATGGGATTACCAGAAGCATCATCAACAGTTGCCTTCCAAAAAAGAGATTATGATCTGAAATTGTTGAACTCAGTGTTGAGACTGGAAGGCAAAAAGTGCCTTAAGTGCTGTTCCTCAAGATTGTATTAACCTTCACTAGAACAGTGAAGGAGACTGCTGTGAGAGTGGGTGTGGGTTAGAGAATTAAACTGACAAGTGCCTGAAAGCCAGGGGTCATGCTTGAGGACTTGAGCAGATGTGTTCCTCAAAGCAGTCATCAAATCTGCATTGGTCTCCCAGTGTAGTGGAGACCGTATCGTGAGCAGCGAATATAGTAGACTAAATTGAAAGTAGTACAAGTAAATCGCTGTTTTACTTCGAAAATGTATTTGGGGCCCTGTATAGTGAGAGTAGGTGGAAGGGCAGGTGTTGCATCTCCAGCACTTTCATGGGGAGATGGTGATTGAGGATTGGACCAGGGTGTCATGGAAAGAATGCTGGAAGGGGATTCCCCAATAGAGGATTCATCCACACAATGGCTGACAGGGCCCTGCACCGTGTCCTTCCATTTCCTGCACTTCTACTTTCCCCTTCCACTCTCTCCCAGAATCATGATATGACTTCCCTTGTTACCTTTCATCCCTCCAGCTTCCACAATCGATAGATCATCCTCCACCATTTCTGCCACCTCCAGTGTAATGGCACCACCAAACACATCTTCCCCTCCCATCCTCTTTCAGGAGATGCAACACCTGCCTTTTTATTTCCTCCCTTCCCACCATCCAACACTCCTAGGTGAAGCAGTGATTTATTTGTGCTACTTGTAATTTACTATACTGAATTCGCTGCTTGCGATACAGTTTCCTCTACACCGAGGAGACCAAATGCAGATTTGACAGTTGCTTTGTGGAACACCTCCATTCAGCCTAAAGCGTGCCCTCGACCAGCTTCAAGCCACCTCCCATTTTAATTCATCACCTGACTCACACACTAACCTCTCTGTTCCCAGCCTCCTTCAATATTTCAATGAAGCTCAATGTAAGCCCAAAGAACAGCAACTCATCTTTTAATTAGGCACTTCAGAGCCTTCAGGACTCAACACTGAGTTTAACAGTTTCAGATAATAACCGCTGTCCCCACAGCAGCCGTTGATAATGATTCTGCTACATCTCCTGTAGACCACTTGTACCATTATGATCTCCTAAGGACCACTTGTACCATTATCATTTCATTTTGGCCTGCAGCATCATCCCTTTTGTCATTTAATCTTTCCTGTCTTCCACTCCATCACAGACCTTACCTTTTGTTCTCTTTTCCTTCCTCCTTTTCCTGCCACCGTACTTGCTTAAAACCTGCAGTGTTTCAGATTTTCAACATCTGCAGTGTTTTCTTTTTTGATTACTTATGCTTTCCTGTACTTGTTCAAACTAAGGATGATTTAATCATAAAATCATAGAATAGTTAGTTACAGCACAGAAGGAAGCCATTTAGCCCATCAAGTCCATGCTGGCTTTGTGCAAGAACAATTTAGCTAGTCCCACTTCCTCACCCTTTTCCCTTAGCCCTGCAAATGTTTTCTCATCAGGTGCTTGTCCAATTTCATTTTGAAAGCCACAATTGAATCTACTTTCACCACCCCTCTCTTTATCAAATGCCTTCTGGAAATCTAAGTAATGCTCATTCACGGGTTCCCTTTTTTCCATGTTGCTTCTTACTTCCTCAAAGAACTCTAATAAATTAGGCAAAAACAATTTCTTTTTCACAAAACCATGTTGACTCTGCCTGATTTTTATCCACGTTGCATGCTACTTCCTCAAAGAAATCCAACAAATTAGTCAAATACAATTTCTCTTTCACTAAAGTAATTTGCTTTTCACAAAACCATGTTCACTCTGCTTGATTGTAAGATTTTCCATATGCCCTTCTATAACCTCCTTAATAATAGATTCCAGCATATAACAGATGCTAGGTTAAATGGTTTGTAGTTTTGTGCTTCTGTCTTGCTCCTTTCTTGAATAGAGTTACTATTTTCCAATATGATGGGGCCTTTACAGAATCTAGGGAATTTTGGAAAATTAAAACAACTGCTCCTACTAGCTCAGCAGCCACTTCTTTTAAGACCCGAGGATGAAGTCCATCAGGTCCTGGGGACTTGTCAGCCTTTAGTTCTAATAATTTTCTCAGTACCCTTTCCGTGTTGATTTTAATTGCTTTAAGTTCCCCTCTCCCTTTCACCTCTTGATTTGCAAGTTTTTTCTGAGATATTATTTGTGTCTTCTACAATAAAGACAAATACGAAATATCTGTTCAATGCATTCGTCATTTCTTTATTTCCCATTATCAAAGTCCCAGACTCGGTATCTGGAGGACAAACACTCACTTTAATTATGCTTTTCCTTTTTAAATACCTGTAAAAAATCTTACTTTCTGTTTATATATTTCTAGTTAGCTTTCTCTCATGCTTTAATTTCTCACTCCTTATTGTTTTTTCAGTCAAGACCACTTCTCCCTCTTGTGCTGGCCAAAGTAGAACCTGACCAGAGGTAGAAACTCTTCACCAGTTGTATGGACTGACACAGCTTCATGTTCTCACCCACATGAAGGAGACAATGTTCACCAACACTGGAGCAGCAACGACTGAGGCCGTGGCTAGCAGCAGGGCTGAAATCATAGAGGATGATGGTTATTCCTACCGAATATCCACCTTCTCACATTCCATTTTCCCACATCCCACAATGTCTTCCAATATACAAGCTGCAGATGATGTAAAACATGCACATCTTACTTTCCTCTCCTTCACTCAGTGCAATTCTACTCTTGTGCCTTTCTCCTTTCAGCTACTCAGTAACTGTCACAAAGTCAAACTCTGCACAGGAGCGTGATCCAAGAAAAGCAGGGCACTGATGATGAAGAAACACCCTCACTCATTATGTCATTCACAGCCCAACTGAGATATGGATGCTGCCTATAATTTAGAAGCTGGCTTAAAGGTGGGATCTGTACATGGTGAATCACTGGACAGGAGCCTGCAGGCAGAGCAGGGGCTAATGGTAGTGTAGGTGCTAGATTCCCAGAGGAAGGTTACACATGAGTTTAGCTGCAGAGGACTCAGATGGGGACTTTGATGGAGCACTGTACAGAAAAAGACTGATAGGCACATGCAGTGGAATGTGGTTGATGCATTGACAGGCCTGCCAAAAAGCCTGCTGTCAATGTCAAAGTATATGGAGGAGTCTAGCATCAACTTAGCACAGGGCTTTGCACAGATCTTGGAGCCAATTCATTCCAACATGGAAGTGGTGGCCAAATTCATGACAGCATTTGTAGACCCTGCCGCAACACAGCTGTACCCACAAAACCATGTGTGTGCATTCAATGGCATGCTGCACCATGGGGAAGCCAGCTATCCTGGCAAAGCCATGTGAACACTCCACCTGTTTCCCTCTGGTCAAAAAGAACACAGTGAACTACCCTCTTCAGGCAAAAAGAGCATCAGCCACCTCCCTTATGCAGAAGTGGATGGTGAACTGCTCCAGCCTAGAAGGATCCCATAGTGAAGAAATTCATGGCTACGATCACTTTCACAACCATTGGAAGCACCTTGTCCTGCTCTGAGGCTGCAGGCCTACTTGAAAGATGTCGCTCCTTCATAAACTGGAGACAATGCACACACTGTCCCTGGCTTAGGTTGAAGTAAGAGAAATACTCCTAGAGAACCCGGGGTGGACAGCCCTTCATATCCTAGTCCTCCTCCCTCTATAAGCAACTTGTCCTCTCTGTGCTGCCTCATTTCAAATCTCTCTGTTATGCTGCAGGCTAAGGTGGATGGTAACTACAGCAACCATGACTGGGAACCAATGGTCTGACCTGAACCCTTGAAATAAGAACCAAGCACTTTGCCACATGTTGCACCATTGCCTGTCAACTTGACCAATTAAACAACTCTGCAAACTACCAAGTACTTTTACAAGCTGAGGCAGAGCCAGCAGAAATTCATCAGCAACTAACTTGAGAGTGGTTGATGATTCCTTTAAATAGTGCTGGTGGGGGTTGGGGTCCTTCCGGTTGTTATTCTTGCTGTTGTGTTCAGCTATGCATGTTTAAGAAAAGGTGTTGAGTAGAGCAGCAAGGGCAAAAATGGCAGCACTGGCATCAAATCAGCATTGCATGCTGAAGTCATGATCGGCCTACTCTGCATGCTTCTGCTGCCATGTTCCTAATGCCTACACTGCTAACACACCCAAAGCACTGTCAGGTGCTGACCGCTACAAAAGTGTACATAGGTGCATAGATGCCATTTTGGAACCAAAATTCCACCTGTAGTGCTGAAAGTACAGATGCCATGGAGCCAAATTTGCAACCCTGGTCATGTCCAAACACAACATTGGCTTGTGAATACTCCAGCAGAGGTCACTCTGAAAAGCAATGAAAATACAGGAATCCTCTCTTCACTTGCCTAGAGATAATGAAGCTAGTTGCAGTGCCCCATTTGCTGCCCTGATCGTTATATTCTTAGGACAAATACTGGACATAAAAGTTAGTTCCAATTTCAAAAACTAGAAATAAATAGTCGTTTGGTAGTTAAGAACCTGAGTATTGCTGAAGAAAGACATTTTGTCAAAGCTTTTTGTCTTGCACTCATCAGGGCAATTGCAAAAATACTAATGTCAGGGGAGGTAACAACTTTATACCATATGAGAAGAGAGTGCTGATTGGTGGGCAAGTGGACTCTGAGTGGTAGAGATGTTGCCATAGAGAATACACCAGTTAATGGTGACTGACAATTAACTGCCAAGCATTGTTTAAAACGTAAACCAGGCAGTTTAACACTGATTGGGCAAGGCATTGCCCTGAGGAATGATTATCACTTATTTTGTTTAGTTGAAACAAGCACATGTTCTTTCCATTGCAAAGAACAGGGCCCTGTGCATTAGTATATATAGCTTCCAGTCACACAAATGTGCGACACTGCGAGCCCAAATGACAATCTTAAGTTGGTGTCAGCGTAATTTTTAGCACACTGAGAATTATTTTGCAAATGTTGTCCAATCATGGAATCAGATCTAATGTTAGACACTGTGTTTTGAGTTTTGCAAATGCAGGTTGGTTTGGTATGGTCTGTACCTTGCCCATTGTGAACAGCGAAAGGGACATGCTGTTTGATATGATCTGCCAGTCTCTGGGACTTCAACTAAAAATAACTTTGTACAGGCTGAAGTTTTTAATATTTTTAACAACCCCTTTGAAAGTGCAGATATTGGGGGTAGTTTAATATTACATCAAAGTCAGATATAATTTAAAATGAGATGTGCATTTCTTTTGTATTTTATTTTCCCTCTTTGTAGAGTTGCAACTTAGTATCAACCTGCAGTCAGTGAAATACATTTGTAATTTAGAAATAATTCAAATTGTAGAGAATCCTTTTTTAAAACTATGTAAAGTTGTTATTCAACGGGGATGCAAGATGGACTTAATTTCATTAAATAAAGACACCTGAGATAGGAAGAGAATAGTGCCTTTTCACATAGTAAAACATCCGAAGGAGCTTTACAGGATAATTAGCAGAAAAAATTTGGCATTGAGCCACTGGAAGATATTAGGGCAGGTGACGAAAAGCTTAGTCAAAGAGAGAGTTTAGTTAACCATCAAGCAGCCAAAAACCTGCAGTACAAGAAAGACCATATAAAATTAGTTCCTAATGTTTCTGGTATTCATATAAAACTGACAAACAGAAAGAATACTGTATTTTTTGAGAAGTTTGCATACAAGGCATGACTGACCTAAATTCGCCATAATTAGCCATAACAGATTGCATTGAAATGAATGATCCCTCATAAGCAGTGCTTTCGTTGTAAAATTTCCTGCTATATTTGTTGCTTTTAATTGTAAAACATATTTGAACATATTTTGTTTTTTTACCTATCGTGCTTATAAGTGATCATCTGAATTGTGTGTGCTTAGTGGACTATGCACACATGTTAGGCATAATAAAATTAGCAATATGGAGTGACTATTTTGTATACTAACTTACTCTGTGAACTTCCAACTTTCAGTCTGATATACACAGGATTGTGTAAAACCACAGTTCTATCAAGTCTCCATATATAATACTGATAATGCTGCTGCTGCTTATAGCTACTCCTGCCAGGAGATCTTCTGTCATGATATGTCATGCTCATCTGTCTTGCACCATCCTTACACATCCACTGTAGTTCGTCTGCAAACACCCTGTGATGTCCATCATCCAACCATGCCTATATAATAACACAACTTTTTTGGTTCTGGGGCTCGTTAATTTTGATTTTTTACACACCAGATTGTTTAGGTCCAGTTGACATAACATTTTTAAAAATACATTGCTTTTATCGAGAAGACTTGACTGAATTATGTGCTCAGTGTTGATGTAGTCACTCATTTGCTTACATGATATCTATTTCATCATAATAGCAATATGCTGCAATATTTAGAAATTGATTTAATTATATTTAGTAATAATAAACAGCCTTGAAGTGATGAAAATGTGCTTGATTATAATCTCCTAAGTTTTTAGAAATTTTTTATCTAAAGATCTTACCTTGTCTGATATTTCATGAAGTTATGTATTGTTGTCAATATATTGTCAACATCTGTGCTTCCAGATCAATACAGAATAGTTAAAATTGTTTCACAAACCATGTTATGATGTGGCAGATGATGTGTGCCATGTGGATCAAATCCACAAGGGAAATTTATAAAGAACAAAGAAAAGTACAGCACAGGAACAGGCTCTTCGGCCCTCCAAGCCTGTGCCGATCATACTGCCTGTCAAACTAAAACATTTTGCACTTCTGGGGTCAGTATCCCTCTATTCCCATCCTATTGATGTATTTGTCAAGCTGCCTCCTAAACACCACTATTGTACCTGCTTCCACCACCTCCTCTGGCAGCAAATTCCAGACACTCACTACCCTCTGCGTAAAAAACTTGCCCCGCACATCTCCTCTAAAGTTTTCTCCTCTCACCTTAAATCTATGTCCCCTAGTAATTGACTCTTCCACCCTGGGAAAAAGCTTCTGACTATCTACTCTGTCCATGCCACTCATAATTTTGTAAACTTCTATCAAGTCGCCCCTCAATCTCCGTCGCTCTAGTGAGAACAATCCGAGTTTCTCCAACCTCTCCTCATAGCTAATAACCTCCAGACCAGACAGCATCCTGGTAAACCTCCTCTGCACTCTCTCCAACGCCTCCAGATCCGTCTGGTAATGTGGCGACCAGAATTGCATGCAATATTCCAAACGTTCTGTACAGCTGCAGCATGACTTCCCAGCTTTTATACTCAATACCCCTGCCAATGAAGGCAAGCATGCCATATGTCTTCCTGACGACCGTATCCACCTGCGTTGCCACTTTCAGTGACCTGTGGACCTGTACACCCAGATCCCTCTGCCCGTCGATGCACTTAAGGGTTCTGCCATTTAATTTATAATTCCTACCTGTATTAGACCTTCCAAAATGCATTACCTCGCATTTGTCTGGAGTAAACTCCATCTGCCATTTCTCCGCCCAAGTCTCCAACCAATCTATATCCCGTTGTACCCTTTGACAATCCTCTTCACTATCTGCAACTCCTCCAACCTTAGTGTCATCTGCCAACTTACTAATTAGCCCAGTTACATTTTCCTTCAAATCATTTATGTATACTACAAACAGCAAAGGTCCCAGCACTGATCCCTGCGGAACTCCACTAGTCACAGCTCTCCATTCAGAAAAGCACCCTTCCACTGCTACCCTCTGTCTTCTATGACCAAGCCAATTCTGTATCCATCTTGCCAGCTCACCTCTGATCCCATGCGACTTTACCTTCTGTACCAGTCTGCCATGAGAGACCTTGTCAAAGGCCTTACTGAAATCCATGTAGATAACATCCACTGCCCTTCCATCGTCGATCATCTTTGTCACTTCCTCGAAAAACTTGATCAAGTTAGTGAGACACGACCTCCCTTCACAAACCATGCTACCTCTCACTAATACGCCCATTTGCTTCCAAATGGTAGTAAATCCTGTCACGAAGAATCTTCTCCAATAATTTCCCTACCACTGACGTAAGGCTCACCGGCCTGTAATTTCCTGGATTATCCCTGCTATCCTTCTTAAACAATGGAACAACATTGGCCATTCTCCAGTCCTCTGGGACCTCACCCATAGCCAGTGAGGATACAAAGATTTCTGTCAAGGCCCCAGCAATCTCCTCCCTTGCTTCCCTCAGTACTCTGGGGTAGATCCCATCTGGCCCTGGGGACTCATCCACCTTAATATTCTTCAAGATGCCTAACACCTCCTCTTTTTTGATCTGAACATGATCCAGGCTATCTACACACTCTTCCCTAGACAAATCGACCGCTAAATCCTTCTCTTTGGTGAATACTGATGAGAAGTACTCATTTAGTATCTCTCCCATTTCTTCTGGCTCCACAAACAGATTCCCACCTCTGTCCCTGAGTGGGCCTACCCTTTCCCTGGCTATCCTCTTGCTTTTTACATATGTATAAAAGGCCTTGGGATTTTCCTTAATCCTGGTTGCCAATGACTTTTCATGACCTCTTTTAGCCCTCCTGACTCCTTGCTTAAGCTTCTTCCTACTTTCTTTATATTCTCTATGGGCTTCATCTGTTCCCAGCTTTCTAGCCCTTATGAATGCTTCCCTTTTCTTTTTGACTAATCTCACAATATCCTTCGTTATCCAAGGTTCCTGAAACTTGCCATACTTATCCTTCATCCTAGCAGGAACATGCCGGTCCTGAATTCTTGTCAACTCACGTTTGAAAGCCCCCCACATGTTAGTTGTTGATTTGCCCTCAAACATCCGCCTTCAGTCTAGATTCCTCAGTTCCTGCCTAATATTGTTATAATTAGCCTTCCCCAAATTAAGCACCTTAACCCAAGGACTCCTGTTATCCTTATCCACCAGTACCTTGAAACTTACTGAATTATGGTCACTTTTCCCGAAATGCTCTCCTACTGAAACTTTGACCACCTGGCTGAGTTCATTCCCTAATACCAGGTCCAGTATTGTTCCTTCCCTAGTTGGACTATCTACATATTGTCTCAGGAAGCCCTCCTGGATACACCTTACAAATTCTGCACCATCCAAACCCCTAGCACTAAGTGATTCCCAGTCAATACAGGGAAAGTTAAAATCACCCCATTTGATCACGCTATTGCAATGGTTTTGCAATTTGTATTTATTTCAAGATGCGTGCCCTGAATTCAGAAGTAATAAGTCCACCAAGACGTGAGAGATTTTTTAAAAATACTAAATTAAACATTTATTAACAAAAGAAAATATTTCAAGCACATACATAGGTCTACAAATTACTGCTATAACAACTCCTAAACCCCTTAATTAATCTGGCTTCCAGTTACATCCTTGTTAAGGCAATGTTAAAAAAATTGATTTTAAACAGATCCAGGCAAGTCAACACAACACTCTGGAGAGTAGAATTCACGAGGCTTTTCCCAGCTTCAGTTTCTGTAGACAGTGGACTTAATGCACAGATACTGGAGGCTCCTCACACATCTGTTAGGCCTTAAAATGCCTTCCCTGACACACAGCCTCATTCTCCTTTATACATGTTTCTGCCTTTTAATGTAAATTCCATTGTTCCCATATTTCTTTGGAACTTTACTTTTCTCATAATATAAATCTTTTCATGGTGCTAATATTGTCAGTAACCTTTGGGAAAAACAAACACACTGCTTGGCCTAGCTTCTTTGGCTAAGTGTAAACATCCTACCATCTCATTGAAATTCAAACTGTCCTGATTTATCTAAAAATGCAAATTCTTCTCACCTTACATTCTAAGGCTTCAGCCATGTTTATGTATTTAGTATTTCAAACTTAGCTTCTTTTGAAGAGTCAAAGACTCCAGACCAGCTGTCTCCAATTCAATTAAATCCCACACAGACGCACAGAGAAACTATCCAAACCCCACTATTAACCTACTTTTACAATAAATCACAATAATATTGTGAGAATTATACTTTTGTGACAAACCAGCACAGCATCTCAAAGCCACTTTTAAAAAATTTTTTGCTTGTTTAAACAAAGTTAAAGTTGGACAGGATTTCTATGTTTATAATTATTCTAATATGAATGAGATTATTAATCAAAAAGAGTGGAACTGGTCACAAATCGATTTAAACATATGAAGCCTTTTGTTCTTCAGTGATATACTGCAATTTAAAATCAAAATGAGGGAGTCACAATCCCTTTGGGTTTTACTCCTTACAACTCCAAGGATCTTGGAATGCTTTTCTAGATTAAAGGCACTCTATAAATGCATGTGGCTGCAAAACCTGTTCTGTGCGATGGAATGTAATACTTGATTAACTACATCCAAATAAAACACTGACTATCATCATTGTTTAAACATTTTCTTGCGATATAGCAATTACAGAATAGAACGCAAGAAATAGGAGCAGGAGTAGACCATACCTGGTATGTTATGGTATTGAGCCTGCTCCACCATTCAATACGATCATGGCTGATCTTGGGCTTCAGTTCTACTTTCCCGCCCGCTCCCCATTTGCCTTGATTCCCGGAGGGAACGATGGAGCATCCACAACCCTCTGGGGTAGAGAATTCCACAGATTCACAACCCTTTGAGTGAAGTAATTTCTCCTCATCTTAATCCTAAATGATTAGCCCCTCATCCTGAGACTGTGCCCCCATGTTTTAGATTCCCCAACCAACAAAGCAATCTCTCAGCATCTACCCTAACAAGCACCTTCAGAATCTTGTATGTTTCAATGAGATCGCCTCTCAATCTTCTGAACTACAGAGAAAATAATCCCAATTTACTCAGCCTCTCTTCATAGGACAACTGCCTCATTCCATGGACCCAGGTACCACATTCAATGCAAGTATATCTTTCCTTAAATATGGAGACAAAAGTGCACACAGTATTCCAGATGTGTTCTCACAAATGACCTGCACAATTGTAGCAGGGCTTATTTTATTCTTGTACTCCAATCTCCTTGCAATAAAGGCCAACATGCCATTTACCTTCCTAATTGCTTGCTGTACCTAAGTGTGTTCCTTGTACAAGCACACCCAAGTCTCTCTGAACATCAATGTTTACAAGTATCGCACTTCTTAAAAAATATTCTACTTCTCCATTCTTATGACTAAAGTGAATAACTTCACACTTCCCACATTATATTCCATCTGCTATTGTGTGGCCTCACTTAACCTGCCTATATCTCGCTGCAGCTTCTCTGTGTCCTTCCCATACCTTGCTTTTTCACCTAGCTTTGTATCATCAGCAAATTTAGATACATTACTCTCCGTCTCTTCATCTAAGTCATTAGTATAGATTGTAAATAGTTGAGGCCCAGCACTGACCCATGTGGCACTCAACTAGTCACAGCCTGCCAACTTGAAAATGCCCCATTTATGCCAACACTTTGCCTCCTGTGTGTTACCCAATCCTCTGTCTGTTCTGATATATTACCCCCAACACCTTGAGCCTTAACTTGCCTATCAACCTTTTGTGTGGCACCTTATTGAAATCCAGGTATACCACATCTACTGGTTCCCCTTTATCTCCCTTACTAGTTGACCGTCAAAAAACTCTAATAAATTTGACAAACAAAATTTTCCTTTTGTAAAACCAGATTGACTTGTTCTAATCGTACTGTACTTTTCTAAGTGCATAGTTAAGACTTCCTTAATAACAGATTTCAGCATTTTCTGAGGCCAGGTCCTTCCTCATTAATGTCCTTATGTCATCTGTTACTATGAGGTTTGCCTTTCCTCCTTTGCCATTTATCTGTCTTTCTGAAATATTGTGCAACCTGGAATATTTATTTCCCAACCTTGATCACTTTGCAACCATGTCTATGTAATGATGGTAAATCTAAACCATTTGCCTCCATTTCTGCCACTCGTTTATCTATTTTATTGCAAATGTTTTGTGCATTCAGATAAAGAACCTTTAATTTTATATTTTTACTACTATTCCCTGCATTGATCTTATTCGCTGATGCACAATTCATGTTAAACTCTCTGTTCCTTCCTGTCCCACTCTGCTTGCCTTTATACACTTCGCTACATTGTTCCATTACCTTGACCTTTCTCTTTGGATTTCTAAATCTCCCTTCACCCAAATCTTTCCTCCTGCCACCTCTGTTCAATTTAAAGCCCTGTCCACAACCCTAGTTTGATCCTAGCCCAGTTTAAGTGGAGCCCATCCAAATGGAATAGCTCCCTTCCCTGAGTACTGATGCCATGAATCGAAACGCCTTCTTCACACAAAACTCTTTGGTTCATGCATTTAATTCTCTAATATGCTTGACTCGCTAATAATTCTCTAATTTGCCAATTGGTGTATGGCTCAGGTAACAACCCAGAGGTTGTTTTGCTTTTTAATTTAGACCCTAACTCCTCAAACTCTCTTAGCAGAACATCATTCCCGGTTCTACCTATGTCGTTTGTTCCCAAGCTAATCACGACAACTGGATCCTCCCACTCCTACTCTAAGTTCCTCTCCAATTTAGGCTAGAAATAATCCCTCGTTTAAACTATTTCTGTAAATCATCTGATCATTTCATTTCAAATCATCTAGAACCTGATTACAAATGTGACTTATTAAAAGTATCTGTTAAAAAGTGGCTGCACTCTAGCATTAGTAATCACAAACTAGATGGTACTTAAGTGCTGGCAAACAACCTTTGGGTTCAGACACTACATATAAACCAGGGATTAATATAACATGCTTGTAATTGCATCGTTCCTGTAACCCAAGATAAAGCAAAATTTCCTTCTCCAGTAAAGAGCTGGAATGTAATAATTTACCTGAAAATTAATCTGTAGTTTTTAATTTCTTGGTGCTATTTGCATTTATGAATGTTTGCTTCAATGATGGGTGCCCAATCAGTTCTTAACTTTTTCATTGGGATTTTGTGGAATCAACAGTGAATTATCCATATTCTATTGGATAATAATGACTGAGGTAGTGTTGAAACTTTTGGGTAACTGTTCTGTTTCTGAACACAGCCCTGAAGGGCTCCAGGTTTGATACTAAGGGCCCATTTTCAACCCTGCATAAATGAATGGAGTTAAAATCCCACCCTAAGTCTATGCTATTAGCTGATCTCAGTTAGTTAGCTATAATCAGTTACAGAAACCCAGATTAGGGATGGGACAATTTAGCAGGGATCCCAATTGTATTATAAACAAAAAACTACTGCGGATGCTGGAAATCCAAAACAAAAACAGAATTACCTGGAAAAACTCAGCAGGTCTGGCAGCATCGGTGGAGAAGAAAAGAGTTGACGTTTCGAGTCCTCATGACCCTTCAACAGAACTGAAGGGTCATGAGGACTCGAAACATCAACTCTTTTCTTCTCCACCGATGCTGCCAGACCTGCTGAGTTTTTCCAGGTAATTCTGTTTTTGTTTTTGATCCCAATTGTATTGCTGTACAGGAACACCTACCAGAAGTGAAGGCTGGAGTCTGAGTGAAGACTGGATCAGGAATGCCTATGACGTCCTCCACAGTTGGATAACCTGTGAGTACTCACAATCAAATCTCAGACAAGATACTGTAGCACATGGAACTGTATTCCACTGAGATTACTGAAATCTTGAAGTGATGGTGAAGAGGGGGAATGAGTGGGAAAAGGCATTGAGGCTAATATTTTTATAGCAAGCTTAGCAAATTTTTCAGTAAAAAACACTAAATATTTATATAATTACCATTTACTCTACTTAGTACTGTAGTAACTCTTTCAGTTCAATGTACAGTTCCAAGTGTTTAGATTTATTACGAGCTTAATGCATACTTGCTATATATACACCGGGTTGTTAATGGTACAGTCCATCACGCATTAATTGAAATCCTTTCATAGGATGTGAAAATGCTACAAAATTCAAAGAATTAGGCCATTCAGCATGTCTTGTTCATGCCAACTTTCACACTTCACCGCCTTTTACTCATAGGCATGCAAATTCTCTCTCTTCAGATAATTATCCAATTCTCTTTTAACAGCCAAGATTGAATCTGTCTCCACCACACTCTCAGGCAGCGCATTCCAGATCCTAACCTAAGCTGTGCAAAAAAGCTTTTCCGGGATATAGAATCTTCAGGCGAGACAGGGGAGGGGGTAAAAGAGAAGGAGGCATTACATTATTAGTTAAGGAGTCAGTTACTGCAGTAAGGAGAGATGATACCTTGGAGGGGGCATCGAGTGAAGCTTTGTGGGTAGAGCTTAGGAATAAAAAAGGTGCAGCCACATTGTTAGGTGTTTATTGTAGACCCCCAGATAGTCAGCAGGAAATTGAGGAGCAAATATATGCACAATTTGCGGAGGTGTGTAAAAACAAGAACAATAGGGTAATTATATTAGGTGATTTCAACTTTCCCAACATTAATTGGGATAGACATAGTGTTAAGGGCTTGCATGGAGTGGATTTCTTAAAATGTGTACAGGAGAACTTTTTAGGTCAATATGTAAAGGGTCCAACAAGGGACGGCGCAGTGCTGGACCTAATTCTGGGGAATGAAGCCGGACAGGTGGCTGAGGTGGTGATGGGGGAACATCTTAGTGATAGTGACCACAGCATGATACAGTTAAAGTTTGTTAAGGACAAAGAAATAGACAAGTTGCAAAAAATTGTTTTGGATTGGGGGAGAGTGGATTTTAGTAAAATAAGGCAGGATCTGGCCAAGGAACAGTTACTTGTGGGAAAATCTACACAGGAACAGTGGGGAGCGTTCAATAAGGAAATGGGGAGGGTACAGGCTCAACATGTTCCCTCTAGGGTGATAGGAAGGAGTAACAAGCCCAGAGAACCATGGATGACCAGAAATATTCAGGTTATGATGATAAGGAAAAGAGAGGTTTTTAGCAGGTACAAGTGAAGCAAATCAGTGGAGGCATTAGTGGAGTACAGAAAGTGCAGGGTGGAGCTTAAGAAAGCAATTAGGAGAGCAAAGAGGGGATATGAGAAAGCTCCGGCTGGTAAAAGTAGAGAAAATCCTAAAATATTCTATAAGTATATCAATGGGAAGAGGATAACCAGGAAAAGAGTAAGGCCCATTAGGGACCAAGGGGGCAACCTATGGGTGGAGCCAGAGGACATTGCTCGAGTGTTGAATGAATACTTCATATCCGTCTTCACCCAAGAGAATGTGGATGAAGGTATCAAACTTGGGGAGAGAGTCTGCGAGATTCTTAAGCAAATTGATATAGGGAGTGACAAGGTATTGGAAGTGTTGGCAGGCTTAAAAGTAGACAAATCTCCAGGCAGGTCCAGATGATTTGTGTCCCAGACTGCTGAGGGAGGTAAGGGAAGAGATTACAGGGGCTTTGACACAAATTTTTAATTCCTCTCTGGCCATGAAGGGGGGAGGTGCCAGATGACTGGAGAACAGCTAATGTGGTTCCGCTATTTAAGAAGGGTTGTAGAGATAAGTCAGGGAACTACAGGCCAGTGAGTCTCACGTCAGTGAGGAAAACTATTGGAGAAAATTCTGAAGGAGAGAATCTATCTCCACTTGGAGAGGCAAGGTTTGATCAGGGATAGTCAGCATGGCTTTGTCAGAGGGAGGTCAAGCCTAACAAATTTGATTGAATTTTTTGAGGAGGTGACCAGGTGTGTAGATGAGAGTAGTGTAGTTGATGTAGTTTATATGGATTTCAGCCAAGCCTTTGACAAGGTCCCACATGGGAGACTTATAAAGAAGGCAAATGCACATGGGATACAGGGTAATTTGATAAGGTGGATTCAAAAGTTGTAGGAGACAGAGGGTGAAGACAGAAGGATGCTTTAGTGACTGGAAGCCAGTGTCCAGTGGCGTACCACAGGGATCTGTGCTGGGTCTCCTATTATTTGTCATTTATATAAACATATAGACATAGATGACTACGTGGGGGGTGGGATTAGTAAGTTTGCGGATGACACAAAGATTGGCCAGGTGGTTAACAGTGAGGTTGAATATCTTGGGCTACAGGAAGATATAGGCGGGATGGTCAAATGGGCAGATAAGTGGCAGATGGAATTTAACTCTGAAAAGTGTGAGGTGATACACTTTGGAAGGAGTAATTTGACAAGGAAGTATTCAACGAATGGCATGACACTAAGAATTTCTGAGGAACAAAGGGTCCTTGGCGTGTGCGTCCATAGATCTCTGAAGGCGGAGGGGCATGTTAATGGAGTGTGAAAAAGGCACATGGGACATTTGCCTTTGTCAATCGAGGCATAGATTACAAAAGTAGGGAGGTCATGTTGGAGTTGTATAGAACCTTGGTGAGGCCAGAGCTGGAGTACTGTGTGCAGTTCTGGTCGCCACATTATAGGAAGGATGTGATTGCACTGGAGGGGGTGCAGAGGAGATTCACCAGGATGTCGCCTGGGATGAAACATTTAAGTTATGAAGAGAGGTTGGATAGGCTTAGGTTGCTTTTGTTGGAGCAGAGGATACTGAGGGGCAACCTGATTGAGGTGTACAAGATTATGAGGGGCATGGACAGGGTGGATAGGGAGCAGCTGTTCCCCTTAGTTGAAGGGTCAGTCACAAGGGGGCATACGTTGAAGGCGAGGGGCAGGAGGTTTAGGGGGGATGTGAGGAAAAACTTTTTTACCCAGAGGGTGGTGACGGTCTGGAATGCGCTGCCTGGGTGGTGGGGGCAGGTTGCCTCACATCCTTTAAAAAGTACCTAGATGAGCACTTGGCACATCATAACATTCAAGGCTATGGGCCAAGTGCTGGTAAATGGGATTAGGTATGTAGGTCAGGTGTTTCTCATGTATCGGTGCAGACTCGATGGACTGAAGGGCCTCTTCTGCACTCTGTGATTGTGTAATTCTGTGCCTTTGATTCTCATGCCAATCACCTTAAAACAGTGTCCTGTTGTTCTCGCCCCTTTTGCCAACAGGAGCAGTTTCTCCCTTTTTACTCAATTCAGACCCCGCTCCCCCAACACCCCCATGATTTTTAACACCTCTATCAAATTTCTTCTCAATCCTCTTTTTTTGAGGAGAACAACCCAGCTTCTCCAGTCTATTCACATAATGGAACTCCCTTATCCCTGGAACCATTCTCGATCCCTAATCAGCCCCACTGCTCCTTTTACCAACTGTTTATTAGATTATACTTATTATTTTATGCCTCCAGAAGACTTCTGGATTCCATTTTATGTTAGCTACCAGTCTCTTCTCATACTCTCTCTGCTTCTTTGTTGTTTTTCACTTTCCCTCTGAACTTGTATTATCAACCTGACATCTGTCATATGCTTATGGCATATGATCTGAAGAAGCCATATTTGACTCTGCTTCTTTCTCCACAGATGCTAGACCTGCGGAGTATTTCCAGCACTTTCTGTTTATTTTGGATTTCCAGCATCCAGTATTTAAGGAGTGATGGTGGTGTAGTGGTAATGTTACTACATGAGCAAGGCCCAAACTAATGCTCTGGAGACATTGATTCAAATCCCATGATGGCAGCTGGTGGATTTTAATTCAATTACTTAATTGAAATATAAAGCTAGTCTCAGCAACAGTGACCATAAAACTATCAATTGTTGTAAAAACTCATTTGGTTCACTAATAACCATTAGGGAAGGAAATCTACCATCCTTACCTGGTCTGGCTTATATGTGACTCCAGACCCACATCAATGAGGTTGACTCTTAACTGCCCTCATAAATAGCCTAGCAAGCCATTCAGTTCAGGTGGACAATAAATGCTGGCCTTGTCAACAACACCACATCCCATGAAGGAATAAATTTAAAAGATCCACAGTATTTTGCTTTTATTTCTGTCATATGCACTTTTTTTGCTTCAACTTACTTTCTATCTCTTTCGTCATCTGGCTTTGTTTGTCTTACCTTTCCCCCCTGTGGGGATATACCTGGACTGTATCTGAACAAGCTCCTCTTTAAAGGCAGCCCCTTGTTCTGTTGCAAGTCTTGCCAGCCAGCCTTCTGTTGAAGAGTCATATGCACTCGAAACGTTAACAACAGTGTAACAATGCTGAGTTTTTCCAGGTATTTTTGTTTTTGTTTTGATTCCAATTTGCCTGGGCCAGATCTGTTCTCACCCTATTGCAGCTGGCCCACCCCAATTAATTAATTAGTTTTACCTCTTATTCAAAATAGATCTCTCATTTTTATGTTTACCCTTTAGTGTCATAAAAAAGGTGTTACGTAATAGAACAGAGGCAAGTCACCAAATACTGCAATTGCATACTGGTTTAATTGGCAGCAATTCACGTAGCTAATTATAGCAGAATAACCCAACCTGGTATATTACAGAACATTCTAGATATAAAATAGATTCAGGTCTGATATTCTAATACAATACTGAGGGAGGACACCATTGTCACAAGTGATGTCCACCTAGATCCTCGTTCGTCGCTCTGATAGAAGCTCGAGATCGTGACTGAAAAGCAAATATTTCTTCTGATGTGCTGGTCCTTGCCCTCCCTCAGTACTTATCAGGAACGGTTTCATTGTCCTTTGTCTAATTGGCGGTCTTGCTGTGCACAAATGGCTGTCCATTTCTCTACATAATAGTCACTGTAGTTCAAAATAATTAATTGTATGTGAGGCGCTATGAAAGTTTCTGCGGGAAATGATAAAGTGTTCAATCGATGCAAGTCTTTCTTTACCAGGCGGGAATTACAACTGCAATTCAATCTCCAATAGTTAGCCTGGTTTACAAATTGCACAGGCGTTATCACAACTTTGATTTTGGTCTTAATTGCAGGCTTGTAATTCACACAGAGGGTCGCTTTGCTATGTATACCTGTTATGTAACAATTTAAACCTATGTGAAGACTTGTGGAAAAAAGTCAAGGGCCACAAGTGTGTCACTTCCCAACCTACTGTGTGTGTGTGGTGTATGGCAGCTTGGTTGAAAAGCAGAAGTAATCGTGACTTTGACATCTCTGACAGTTGGGAAACCCGAGTCTCCTGTTTCTCTTTTGATTCCTTCTTATGTACAGAATTTTCAGTTTAAAGGGACAGACGGCAGTTGGGTGCTCCATGAAACTCCTCTCTGCCTTAGCGTTAATTGAAATTCATGTTTTCCGGACGAAGAAAGCAACGGAAAGAACGGAGTAATAACGGATGCAAAATGTATACATGAAGCACTGATTTTATGGAGCTGTTGGTCGCAGGTAACAGTCAATGGTTTGTGTGTGTATGTATGTGTGTGTGTGCATGTCAACTCAATCTCAAATGGTCCATTGTGTCACTTGTTTAAAATTCATTGTAGAGGAAACTGCAGCAGGTAACGTCACAGAAAGACATCACTGGGTTATTCAGAAACCATTTGAAAACGCCTCTAATAATTGCAAATATCGAAATTCTTGAGGAAAAGTGCATGCTCAGATATTTAAAATTGCTGCATAGCATGAAATATTGAAGGGCAGACAAAACATCTACCCTAATGGACCGGAATAATTACAAGATGGATAAAAGTGATGGGGTGGGGGGAGGGGAAGTGTATACAAAACAAACATTATTTGGCACTGCCGAAATTCTATGTCAGGTAGGTGTCTGTTTTATTTAATTACAGGAGCAGAAGTGTGTTTTAAAAGTTCATAATGATAGTGTTTAGCTACCCACTCCAGTCTTCTGTCTGACTGAGAAATAGCTAGAGGGCTTTCGACTAACAAAAATACCAACTATTCCCCACAACCACGAAGTTCCGAACAATCTCAGGCAGCAGGTCAAATGTCGATTCTGCAATATTTAAAAATACCTTAATAAGAATCGAACTATTTGAATGCCGTGTTTATTAGACCTCTAACTGGAGGCACGCGCTATAGATTACGAGTCTGAACAATGCAATATATAAAGTATCCTATCTATAATAGAAGCTCACATTGTCCTGCGTGTGTATTAATCTCCGCTATTATATTTATTGAAAGGAGAAACTTTAAGCTGCACAATAAACCGACGTTTCATTCATGTCCAGCGTCCGGGTGCCCACGAGGGCAAAGGATACAATTTAAGCCGGACACCACAAAGTGCTCAGCCTGGATCAGAAGCAAAAAAGAAAGTTATTTTTCCGATGCAGCATCAGCTTATTATCGGATATCTCCGAATATTCCCTCGAAACGCCAGCTTCATTGTTTCTGTAATTTGCCCTGTATTTTACCAGATTTTCGGAGAATAATGGATGCCCTTTTTCATGTTTTGTGCTTTTGCAGATCAAAGTAGTCAACAAGAAGAGACATCTTGGTAATTTGACGGGAAGTTGACAGTGTCGTCAATATGTTAGTGAAAACTGTTTTCAAAACTATCTTTAAAACATGTTAGAATATTTCAAATTTTGAACGGCTTGTTTTGCTAATACTTAAACCCCATCTCCGTTCTTGTGCCTGCATGCAAAGCACAATACAGCAATAATCACTGTTTTAAGATCAAAGATAACAAATTAAACCTGACATTAGTTTTCATTTCTTTTCACGTAGAAACGTTGAAGATGCTAGCGATTTATTAAAAAGGTGACAAGCTAACCAAGAAATCTTCGAATGTCCAATGTCTGAGAACAGAGAAGGCGGGAATTGAGATAATGGACCACACAGATTAATAATCAAACTAGATCGTTTTGGAAAATGTACTCGAAATTGTGACCAGTCGTTAACCAGTACCTAAATCTAAGTTCAAGGTGTACGGTTCACGTGATTGCACTTTTGAAACGTTTTCTATTTTAAAAAGAACCTTTTAAAACAGGTGTTATTTTTGTGACTCTGGAACTTCAGACATCGTTTCTTTGTAAGAAAGACAAGTCCAACATCACAATGGTTATATTTAAATGATTCCCCACGCCACCTGACCTCGCGTCCACTGGAGCCCTGCCCCTAATTACAGCTAAGATTGGGAGTTCCACTTTCATATGGGAATAGCCGTTCATTCACCAATTACACTGCGGCAAGGGAACACACTCACAACTTTGCCATCTGTATAGAATGCATGTGATGAAGTGGGAGACATATACAGCACTTCCGTTTACAAAGTCCTGTTATAAATGTTCTGCATTTGATACAGAAAGGGTTTTAGATTGTACCGTGTATAAAATAATGAGAACTGCTTCCGTACTGTATATTACAAGATCGAACTTGAGATGCCACTTTCTGTGCATGGCTACAGTACATGTTTTTCGCACAAATAGGCACTACATTACTGTTTGGAATTTATGCTAAGTGATAGAAATATACAGTACTTTATTACTCTGGACAACATATGTTTGAAGTTAAACATATTTTGTATTCCTGTAAAGAACTTAATAGATAATATAGGCGTTTACTACATAGAACTCCTTAAAATCTGACATTAGCATGTATTGCAATACTTTGTGGAAGGCAAGTTACAAAGCACTTGTATGAAGCGTGGGTTAAATAGTGTGCGCCATATAAGTAACACAAAGAACATATCAAAATATGCGCCATAGAGGAACTGCAACGTTGTTTGGGTGATATGTCTGTACATACTCCATGGAACGTATTGATGTGTGGTATAGACAACCTCAGTACCGAATGCATCTTAAACAATTTGTGGCATAGATTACAGGTACCAGACTGTACAATTAGTCACAGGATAACTATTCGGATCAGTTCCATATGTAACATCGCAGGGAGAAATGATAAAGGTTCGAAATAACTAATGGTTGAGAACTCTGCCAGGAATTGCGCGTATTTAAGAACTTTAAAAAAAACCTATACTGAATCACATTATAACTAACGGAAAAGTGCTGTAAATAATCAATATGCATGTAAAATAAAAATATGTATTTGTGTAGGTTTCTAATTTGTTTCTTAGTAACTTAATTCAAAATATCTGTAATATAGCACTGAAAGATGGGGTACGCAGTCTTCTTTTAATTATTAGTTCTGAAATTATGTCAGAAATTCCGCAAAATAAATGTAAACCCCACCCTGTTACTATTTGCTCACATTTGCACGGAGACGGCTGCCCTTACCATTGTTTATAAAAAGGTGATTGCAGTTTAATACTCAATGTGTAGAGATGGATTTCTTTTCAGTGCTTATTGTGAAATAAAACCAAAGTTAGCAAGATCCATTTTAGTTCTTGTTAACATTGATTTGTATTTATTTGGCTTCAATGTAATCAGGTTTAACTTTGTATCCCACTCATCCCTTTGCCTAGAAATAATTAAGGCTACGAGACAGCAGATTAATTTCACATAAAGAGACTCCTTAAAAATGAAAATGTCAGCGCTCAACGATTTCTTTTAAATCATAACTCGTGTGTAAATTTCTGAAATTAACCATGTAATTACGATGTCTATCAACTTTACCCTGAGAGGTTGCTGGAGCTTTGAGTCTCTCTGTTCAATCTTCCATTCTTTTCATGAATAGGCATTTTGAAATTAAAAACTGCTCCTCATTACACACGACCTGCTATAATAGAGTTTTTATCATATTTGCTCTATTAAAACTTTGTACTTTGTAATTATCCACAAGCAAAGCTGCATCAGGCAGGCCTTTGCCAAAAATATGAAATTGAAGTCATAGGTGCGTTAGAGCTGGATGATTTATGCAATTTATTTAGGGCGCTGCTTTGCCAGTTACCATCAGATTAAATGGTTACTTACTTGCAAATAGCCCACAGGGAGTTGAATTGCTCGGAAGAAAACAGATTAAAGTTTGCATTCAAACAGAAATTGAATTCAAAGGTAATCAATAGCATAATGGGGCAGTAAATGCAGCCTGCTGCCTGAAATGAAATTACCATATTTTTAATCTTAATTTTCCACTCTGTTTATCTGACACTGTCGATGCGAAATACAAACAGATAATGACATAGCATGTTATTGACACTGCTGTCGTCTCTGGAGTGAGCGTTTCAATGATTAAATTGCCGGGATCTTTGATTACTTTGTGCTGGCGGCTGACGATGGCCTCAGAGTGGGAGGGACACCAACCCGTCAACAGATCAACAGGGCTTCCGCGTGGTCCTGCCGAGCACCGCAAAATCTTATCCTTTCGGTTTTACGACGACACAATGCTTATTTTCCAGTTACATCGCGGCATTTTAATGCTACATAATTATTTTTGACGTAGCTTCGTTTCGCACATCAGGAGCGCTTTAGTGGTTTTATAGCTACAGTTTATAGACATAACTACTGTTACTTTACAGTGACCTGAGCTTTATATCTTATACTTGTCTTATCGGGCTCTGGCCTTACTTTTATACTTTTTAATGATCTTAAAAGGCGGCATCAGGCGATTCCACCACAAGAAAGTATCAGATTGCTGTTCTCTATCCAAAATGCCAACTCGTTGTATTCATCCTTTTCATCTTTTGGCCTTATTTTGAAAAAAAAAACCCTGGTCTAGTTGAAAAACAAATATAGATAAAAATGTATTACAAATTGAAAACTGCCTATCTGTGTAAGGCGGGAGCGCTGGGGCGTGGTACAGTAAGTGATATGCTGCAACCTACTGTAAACGGGGACAGCAGGACCCAGCTGAAACCTCCGTCTCCTGTCTCTCCTCTTAAAAGCCAGTGTGCTTCATCAGCTCTGAATCCTTTAGGAAGGAGGAACAAGTGGAATCTTAAGACAAAAGAAAACACAAGATAAATCGCTTTATAGGACGGTCTTTTTTTCTTATTTGAAAAACGAATTGGACACTGAAACTTTCTGTGGACTTTTTAAAAGGCAAATCTGTTCAGCGGTTAACACACTAAAATACGACGGAAAGCGACGTTAATGAAATGTAAAAGAGCTAAAGCGATCAGAGCAAATTCCTGACAGACCCATTTTTACACTCTGCCATCAGGCTATAGTCTGGGGCTAGGGAAGTGGAACTACAACCACCCCCCACCCCCAGCCTCTTTCCTAACCTATTGCCTACAACAGATTCCACTGCACTTTCTTTTCTGTTTTCTCTTTCTCTAATCCTAAAACTCACAGGATAGATGGCAATGCTACAATACAGTTTCTGGATGGTTACTATCAGCCTGTTGAAATGATGCTTCCTGTTCATTAAGCCTCCTTTCATCTCCCAACAATGCCTTTGCTTTGCTGCAATACTGATTCGACGCCCATCTCTTCAATCGCATATGAATAACATTAAATAGTGTTTATGCTAGCTATTGTAGTCTTTTGTATTCTTCGTCTAGTGCCCGGAGAAAGGCCTGCTTTTGTAGTCTGGGATTTAGGCTACCTTCTCATACAGCATGGGTGCGGACATGTAGAATGTTAGAAATGAAAACAAGTCTGAAAACACTGAGCTGCTGCACTCAGAGGTATTCTGTTTCGGATAGACATTGATAGTAGCAATGTGAGGAGTTTAGAGGGTTAAATTGCCCCTCATGAATTCTCTCCGTATTGACAAAACAGGCATAAAAAGAGCAAAAAAGCAAAAGAAAGACCAAAGTTGCGGCAGGTCTTAAACAAAAATAACTGCACACCTAGCAGCAGATAAGTCAAGGTTTCAGATGTTAGTCATTTTCATAACACATTAGGGTCATCAAAGGAACAGAAGTCAGAAAAATAAAATTTCAAAATCTGCTCAGGAACTGAACAAACCACGACAGTGATAATTTTTGTTTCTTTGTGTGGATATGAGAGTGAAAGACCTCATGTTCCCTGGCAGCCATTTTAAACAAGAGCCCAATGTCTGGAACAGTTCAGACTTTTCACCAGAAGGGTGATGCAGGTGTTGCAGTAATGATATAACTCCAGACTGCTAATCAGAATCATTACATATAAAGGATATCCCATTGTTGATAGGCAAAACAATAGAGAAATGGTAACTTAATGGAAATGTTACTGGACTAGTAATCCGGAGACCCAAACTAATACTCTGGAGACATTAATTTGAACCCCTTCACCATTTTAATTAAACCTAAATTTAATTATTTAACATATCTAAAATAAAATGCTGGTATCATGATACCCACCTGCTTCGCTAATATCCAACAGGGGAGGAAATCTACCACCGTTATCATATATATGATTCTGCCCATAGCAAAGCAAGTCACTCAGTTGTATCAAACTGTAGTAGAAGGATGTGGTACCTAAAGAGTTAACATGGGACTGCCCACATGATGATGTAAGAAGGCACCTGACCTAAGTGCAGTCTAGCGATAAGGACCTAGCATGGGGTCCTCTTACCTTCACCTTCTACTGTAGATATTACAGTAATGTTAGTAAAGACTTCTTTGTAACTTCAACAAGACTGCTTCATGGTGTCCAAGCAATACACATCACAGGTAGCAACAGAACAGATCATGGTGGCACTGGGAGGAGGGTTGGGGGGGGGGGTGGGTAAAAATCCACATCCTCTCTCAAAGACTGAAGAACTCTCAAGAAAAGGACACCAGCAATGGTTCAACCCTGAAACAACCTCACTCAAGAAGCAAGATGCTGACCTGAGAAGTTTCAGTAATACAAAAGCCTTGCAGCAGAAAAAAGGCAGAAGTTAAGCTTAAGCAAAAGTCTCCCCTGAATCCCTGTGGAAGATCAGCTCCAGAAAGCAGAGCCAGCAGCCTGCGGTCTGCAGGGTGAGATAAAATCCTTTCAAAGTTCCAGGAAGGCAGTCCTGTAAACCATTTTTAAAAATCCAGTCAAGCAGAAACTCTGTTGTGCATTTCATCGCTAGCCCGAGCTCTGACTCGGCACCCTGCCCACATGGTGCCCCAAGCCTGGAACGCCACAAAAAACCCAAAAAAATAAAAACAAATTGGGTCCCTTGCGACTCTTCAGCCTTCCAGCCAGTGAGAATTCTGCCCTCCCAGTCCTCAGTCCACAGCAAGCCATCGCAACTAAAACCACAGCAGCAACCTGACCCACAGCTATTTTGAGGCTTCTCCTTCCTCAGCAGACCACCACCGCCATTTTGAATTTCGCACCGAAACTGCGAAGCGTGCGAAAATCCTGTCTTCTTCAATACTGGTGACATCAACTCGAAATTCCCATCACTCTTAAAGGGACACCCACACGTTAAAATATTTTAAAGATGGAACTCAAATCTTCACTACCATCACCAATGGGCCTTACCTATGGCCCTGATCAATCCCAGAACTGGCACATTTGCACAGAAATTTCTCTAAGGGACAGTTTTGCTCCACACCTCTGCACAGAGGCTGCAAACTTGCTCCAACAGGGTTCTGTCCCCTTGACAAAGCCATCCACAAAGTCGACTCCACTGACCCAGAAGACTCCCAGCCTTTCTTCCTGGGCGACATCAGAGATGCAGCGCTTCATTCTAGAATACAGACATCTTGCTGAACATCTCACCAATTTTAAGTTAGATACTGGCGCAGGGGTAACTGTCCTGTCTGACAAGGTACCATGGCTTAAGGACCTACAGCTCCAACCAACAGCACCTTGCTCGACGCAATGGGAGGACTCTGCCTGATGTTTAAGGGCAACATGCAAGGTACACTGCAATATGGGGGCAAATCAATTCATGCAACACTCTTTATGGCTCCCTAACCAGGACTACTTGCAACTAAGCCGAGATGTCTGTATTGAGCTTCACTTTCTACAATGCATCGGCGAGGTCAACCAGCTGCAGCCAGGCTCAAAATATAGACAACAGCTCCCAAATCTCTTCACAGGACTGGGCTGCCTCAAGAACACTGACAGAATTACACTCAGGAATGACACCAAGCCAATGTGCCTCTTCACTCAGAGGAAGGTTCCCCACCCCCTCATGGACGAGGTACAATTCCAGCTCAATAACCTGGTGAATCTTGGGTTCATTTCCCCAGTGAAGCAACCCACCAGATGGTGCTCGGGGATGGTTCCAGCTCGTAAACTGAACAGCTCTCTCTGCATCTGTGTGGACCTCACATAGCTTAACAAGGCTGGGCGGTCCACCCCATGGCCACAGTGGACAAGAGCCTGATCAAGCTTTCACACAGCAGTGCTTTTTCAAAACTGGAAGGTAACAGTGGCTTCTGGCAATTCCCTGTTGATGAGGATTTTCAGCTCCTAACCACCTTCATAATCCTGCAGTAGATTCTGCTTCAACCGTCTATTCTTTAGGATTACATCAGTGCCAGAGATGTTCCAGCGCACAATGTCAAACATCTTGAAGGGGTCGTTTGCCACATGGGTGACATTTTGGTCCACAGGGCCACGGCACAAGAGCATGGCGAACAGCTCACAGCAATCCTGGAATAGCTGCAAGAGGTGAGTCTAACGCTGAACAAAAAATGCGAGTTCACAAAAACCTCCATCCAGTTCCTGGGTCATGTCATCGGCAGCAATAACATCAGTTTGGATCCCAAGAAAACCAAGGCGCTCACTGGCTTTCCCACTCTTTCCTCTGTTCCAGACCTTCAATGCCTCTTGGGCATGGTGAACCAGCTGGCGAAGTTTTTGCCTCACCTGGCACATGTCATGGAGCCACTGAGCCACCTACTTAGGTAGGACCAAGCCTGGGTTTAGGGTTCCCTGCAAGAGCAGGTATTCACTCGCATCGAGGAGATGCTGCTCTCTACAGACATCCTGGTCCACTATGACCCACAACCATCTTAGCTGATGCCAGTCCACAGCCTCAGAGCAGTCCTCTTTCAGGAGCAATCAGATGGCATGCGGCGACCTGTCAACTACACTTCAAGAGGACTGTCTGACACAGAAACCAGGTATAACATCATTGAAAAAGAAGCTTTGGCAGTCACATGGGTCTGTGAAAAGTTCTCATACTACATCATCGTCCTCAAAAGCACCATAGAGACAGACCACAAGCCACTGGTCTTTCTGCTAAACGAGAAGGAACTCGCAAAGATCCAACACCTCGTGTGTTTTGCATATGAGATCGTCTACATCCAGAGAAAGAACCAGACGACAGCCAATGCCCTTTCAAGGGCCACCGCAGAACTTCCAGCCTACTTTGATGTTGCCTTTGCCAATGAAGTGGAGGTTTTCTCTGAGGCCACTACTAGCCTCCACCCAGCATCCATGGCCTAGCATCAGCAGCTCTGCCAAGGACAGCTCCGCGATGAGGAGTGTGCCCACACCCACTCCCTCTGCCTACAGGGATAGCCTGTGTGCCCACACCCACTCCCCCCCGTCTACAGGGATAGCCTATGTGCCCACACCCACTCCCCCTGCCTACAGGGATAGCCTCTTCAGTGACCAAATGGTACTTCAGTCAAAGCGTGGTTTGAGTGAAAGAGCCACTTTACAGTCATAAATGACCTGCTGGTCTATGATGAGTGGCTAGTCATTCCACCCCCTCTGCAGGAAACAATCCTCCAGAGGATACACGAGGGCATCTTGGGATCACTAAATGTAGGGCATGGGCCCAATCTGCAGTCTGGTGGCTGGGTATCTCCAAGGAAATAGAAGAAACCATTGCCAATTTCTGCACTTGCGCGTTGCACCGTCAGGACCAGAGAGAGCCGCTAATTCCTTCACAGTTCCTCAACAGGCCATGGCAAAGGCTGGCAGTGGACCTGTTTGTCTACAATGGCAGATCCTTCCTGATCACCATGGACTATTACTCCAAATAGGTGGGGTAAAGAAATTCCACACAACAACCACAGAGATGGTCAGCAAGACACTCAAGGAGATGTTTTCAAGTCACAGCATCCTGGATGAGCTCATTTCCGATAATGGCCCTCGGTTTGCTAATGAATGCTTTGTGCATTTCGCAGCAGCAGCCGGATTCCACCACCGTACCAGCTCCCCAAAGTACTCGTGGTCCATTGGCGAAGCAGAATGTGGGGTTCTCATGTTAAAGATCCTCTTGAAATAGAACGAGGACTTTCCCACTGCCCTGCTTACATACTGGTCCACCTCCTTACAGTGCGGTCTCTCCCTATCGGAGCTCCTGATGGGCAGTAAACTGCACACTCAACTTCCTTCTTCTGCCAAAGAGACTCCTGCCAATGTTGGTCACCAAAGACTGCCAGGCTGTACGGGAGAAGGAGCAGGCCTACAGACATAAGCAGGCCTCCCACCTATAATAGGCGACACTGCACCAGGCACCTGTCACAGCTACAGCAGGGTGACAAAGTTTGGATCCCATACCTCAGGAGACAAGGTACAGTCCTTCCCCTAAACAATGACCAACCCCATTCCTACCAAATTGGTATGCCAGGAGGCACAGTCAGGCACAACAGGAGGAACCTCTGCCCTCTCCCTGGCCAGGCATCCCCCATTGCAAGATGGAACATGATTCATGAGGATGTCCTAACACTGGAGCCACCTCCAAGCCAATGGCCAGAGCAAGCACCTCCAGAGCCCGCCACTCTCCTGACTGAATGGTGAATGAGAAGCGGACTGAGGGCTGTAAGACCCCCAGGCTGCCAGAATCTCTGAGGTCAAAGACTTGAAGAAGGGGGGATGGGGTAGTAAGGACTTTGCTGTTAATGTTGTGATTTAATCATCAAGTAGTTTAGAGCTAGAATAGTTTAGTTGCAACACTAAAGTTAAGTACACAAGAATTATAACAATGTAAGACTTGAAGCAAAGTAAACTAATGTCAGTCTATATCCAGAGGATAAAGACTGGGAGAATGTGTAGTAGAAGGATCTGGTACCTAAAAAGTTAACATGACATTGAGCACAGTACCGCCCACACAGTGATGTAAGAAAGCACGTGACCTAGAGATAAGGGCAGCCTAGAGATGGATCTCCATGTAAGGACCTAATATGGGGGCCTCTCCATGCCTTTTCACTCTACTGTAGATATGTACATATTTCAATAATGTCACTAATGTCAACAAAACTACTTCATGGTTTCCAAGCAGTAGACATCACGGGTAGTGACAACAGAACTGACCACACACTATGACAGAAAAGTTTAATAATATAACAGGACAGACCATCTGGCATTGACCTAAGCATTGAAAATGACAAAGGCCCAGTTGACCCTGCAAAGTCCTCCTCATTATCTTCTGGGACTCATGTCAAAATTGGAAGAGCTGTCCCATAGTCCAGTTAAGGAACATCCCAACAGAATCGTACTCATCAAATCATTCCTCACAACTAGATCCTCAGGGCAATGTCCCTGGCCAAACCATCTTCAACTGTATCATCAATGACCTTCCCTCCAACACAAGGTCAGAAGTAGGGATGGTTACTGATGATTACAAACACAGGCCGTAACTTCCAATGGAGTGGCAATTGCGTAGGATTGCCACTCTGCTCAAAATTACTTATCTGGAAATCAAAGCGATCCTATCTCACCTGACCTTCCGATTCAGTCCAGGTGAAATCTGGATATGCAACGCTCTCCTGCGGCCTACAGTTAAGGGCAGCTCAGTCGCAGGTAAGTATGCCACACCCCCTTTTTTACAGCAGTAGCTGCCGTAAACCAGCTAACTTTAAAGGACTTTGTCAAGCCAGGGAGAAGGTAAGTGTATAAGGTAAGTGGGTACGATTGGGTGGGGGAAATGGTCTGGGTTAGGGGGGCAGGTGGTCGGAGTCAGGAGTCGGGCCTGGGGGGTGGAGTTGGAAGTCAGGCATGGAGAGGATGGTCAGGGGTTGGGCCTGAGGGTACGGGTGGAAGGTTGGACGTCGCGCCTGGGGGGTTGGTGGGGCAATCTCCTGGGGTGGGGGGGTTGTCCTGGCGGGGGTGAAGGGCGTGTCGGGGGGGACCTGTGGAGGGTCGGGGAGGTGGAGGGAGTCCTGTGGGGAGTCGGGGTGTGAGGCATCCCATGGTGGGTCATTGGAATGCTGTGGGGGGTTCAGGAGGATGAGGAGAATCCCATGGGCAATCAGGATGTGAGGGGTCCCATGGAGGGGTCAGGGTGTGAGGGGAGCCCCATTGGGCATCAGAATGGGTATGTACAATAGTAACCCGGATGCTTAAAGTGATTTTAATTCTTCCAACTTTTTCTGGGGAACTATTGCTGTAAGACAGTCGGAACTATCCAAAGTTTGCGATTTAAATTACATTTTCAGATGGTTCTCATTGCAGGGCAATTTCCCAGGGGAAGTTTGAACTTCCCGGGCAATTGCCATGCAATCCTTACCTGGGAACTTCAGGGTGGGGGTGTTTCCCAGTGCATCTTTAGGGTACCCCTACCCACCCTCCCCCCAAATACACTGCCCTGGAGCTCGGAAGCTATGGCTCACAGTGTTCATTTCCATTTTTAAATTCTCAGATACTGAAGCAGTTCTTGATGCATGCTTCGAGACCTGAACAGTATTCAGGCCTGGGCAGATAAGTGGTAAGTAAAATGGTACCACACAAATGCCAGGCATTAACCATCGCCAACACAATACAGGGGAAGTGCCAGAGAACTGGAGAACTGTGAATGTTACACCCTTGTTCGAAAAGGGGTGCAAGGATAAAGCAGGCAACTATAAACTAGTCAGTTTCACCTCTGCGACAGGGAAACTTCTGGAAACTATAGTACGGGATAAAACCAATAGTCACTTAAACAAGTGCAGCAAAATTAAGGAAAGCCAGCATGGGTTCATTAAGGGAAAATCATGTTTAACTAGCGTGCTGGAGTTTCTTGAGGAGGTAACAGAGAAGGTTGATAAGGGCAACGCTGTTGATGTGCTGTATATGGATTTCCAAAAGATATTTGATACAGTGCCACATAACAGACTCATGAGCAAAATTCTATCGATTGGAATAAAAGGGAAAGTGGGCACTTGGATAAGAAATTGGCTGAGCAACAGGAAACAGAGTAGTGCTAAATGGTTGTTTTTCAGATTGGAGGAAGGTTTACAGTGGAATTCCTCAGCGGTCAGTGTTGGGATCCTTGCTCTTCCTGATATATCCTAATGACCTAGACTGTGGTGTGCAGGGCATGAGTTCAAAATTTGCAGATGATACAAAGACTGTCAACTGTGATGGGGATAGTCTTGAACTTCAAATGGACATAGCCATATTGGTGGATTGGGCAGAAAAGTGACAGATGAAGTTCAATGCAGAGAAGTGTGAGGTGATTCATTTTGGCAGGAAAGATATGGTGATACAGTATAAAATAAAGGGAGAAACTCTAAAGAAGATACAGGAACAAAGGTACCTCGGTGTATACGTACATAGGTCATTGAAGTTGGCAGGGCATGTTGGGAAACTAGTTAATAAAGCATATAGTATCTTAGGCTTTATTAATAGGGGTATTGAGTACAAAAGTAAGGAGGTCATGTTGAACTTGTATAAGACACTAGTTAGTCCTCACCTGGCGTACTGCATCCAGCCCTGTGTGCATTACTTGAGGAAGGATGTGAAGACATTGGAGAGAGTACAGAGGAGATTCACAACAATGATTCCTGGGATGAAGAACTGTAGCTATGACAATAGATTGGAGAGGTTGGGACTGTTTTCCTTGGAAAAAAGGATGAGTGGAAACTTGATAAAGGCATTCAAGATCCTGAGGGGTATGGATAGGGTAAATAGTGAGAAACTGTTCCCACTCAAGAGACCATCAAGAACTAGAGGGCAGAGTTTCAAAAAAATTTGCAAAAAGAATGAATTTGATGTGAGGATTTTTTTTTTGTCACCCAGAGGGTGGGTGAAGTCTGGAACAAGCTTCCTGGGAGAGTGGTGGAGGCAAGTTTGATCTAAGTATTCAAAAGGGAAATGGATTGCTATCTGAAAAGTCAGGAGTGTGATGGAATACTCTCCATTTGCCTGGATGAGTGTAGCTCCAACAACACTCAAGAAGCTCAACAACAGCCAGGACAAAGCAGCCCACTTGATCAGTACTGCATACACCACCTTAAATGTTCAGTCCCTCTGCTACCAGCACACAATAGTAACAATGTGTCACATCTACAAGATGCACTGCAGCAAATTGCCAAGGCTTCTTTGACAGCACCTCCCAAACCCATAACCTCTATCACCTAGAAGGACATAGGCAGTGGATGCATGGGAGGCACTACCACTTACAAGTTCCCCTTCCTGACACACCATCCTGACTTGGAACTACTGTACATTGCCATTTCTTCTCTGTCACTGGGTCAAAACCCTGGAACTCCCTAACAGCAATGTGGATGTACCTATACCATATGGACTGCAACAGTTCATGAAGTTTGCCACCACCTTCTCAAAAGCAGTTAGGAATGGGCAATAAATGGTGACCTTGCCAGTGATTTTCACTTCCTATGAAAGTATAAAAAAAGGATTCAAATCACAATACCTGTATCAGCTTGGTGCAGTTGTAATATTTTTGCCTCCAAGGCTTTGAGTTCAAGTGCATGTGTCGGATTTGAGCTCATTGTTTAGAATAACACCCCAGTACACTACTGAGTGCTGCATCATGTGGGATATTGCTGTGAGTGTGAGTCCAAAAACATTTCAACTTAATTCACTATATCTGAGGTAGTTAGAGATACTATTTATAGCTGTGCTGAGGCACCATATAAATGCAAATTGTTTTTGTGAAACAAGTTTTTTTATTTTGTATAAAAGACTGCTTAATATCATTGGTGAAGTAGGAGAAATGAGCACCCCAAGCCTGTTAAAGGCAATTATTAAAATCTTCTTGTACTGAGCCCAGTCAATTTAACAGACTTCAGCTTTGTTTTGGAATCAAAATTTCTCCCTTTTTTCCTTATTCCTTACTGGGGTACAACTCCATGGGTGCTGTACAAACATGGACCTTACCCAGTGGCTATTATTCATCTGCGAGCTTAGTCATTAAAGGCCTGATTTTAAACCCAGGCCTGTCAGGACAGCAGGGTCATTTGAGACCTCCAGGGGGTGGTCGACACTGGCCTACTGCAAATTGCACCAGCCAAAAGTAAGAGTCCCAGGCTTAGGAGTATAAGCCCTGGCCAACGGTGGAACCAGTGAATTTTTGGTGGTGATGGTGGAAGAGCTTGAACCTTGAGGGGCAATGGCCACTTAAAGGTGGAGGAGGATCCTTCTGGAAAAGGACTCCACAGAATCACAGAACCTTTACAGTGCAGAAGGAGGCCATTCAGCCCTTCGAGTCTGCACTGGCTCTCTGAAAGAGCATTCTACAAAGTCCCACTGCCCCTGCCTTATCCCCGAAACCCTGCACATTCTTTTCAGGTAGCAATCCCCTTTTGAATATCTCGATTGAACCTGCCTCCACCACCCTCTCAGGAAGTTCATTCTAGACTCCAACCGCTCTCTGGGTGAAAAATTTTTTCCTTACATTAGAAAATGTCTAAAATCATTTTGCCAATTATTTTGAATCTGTGCCTTCTAGTTCTTGATGGTCTCTTGAGTAGGAACAGCTTTTCACTATTTACCCTGCCTATACCCTTCAGGATCTTGAATACTTCTGTCAAGTCTCCACTCAGCCTTCTTTTCTCCAAGGAAAATAGTCCCAACCTCTCCAATCTATCCTCATAGCTACAGTTCTTTATCCCTGGAATCATTCTTGTGAACTTCCTCTGTACTGTCTCCAATGCCTTCACATCTTTTCTCAAGTAATGCGCCCAGAACTGGATGCAGTACTCCAGATGAGACCTAACTAGTGTCTTATACAAGTTCAACATGACCTCCTTACTTTTGTACTCAAATAGAGCCTAGGATACTATATGCTTTATTAACTGTTCTCTCAACATGCCCTGTCATCTTCAATGACTCATGTACATATATATCGAGATCCCTCTGTACCTTCACCTACTTTAGAGTTTCTCCCTATATTTTATACTGTCTCTCTACATTCTTCCTGCCAAAATGAATCACCTCACACTTCTCTGCATTGAACTTCATCTGCCACTTGTCTGCCCAATCTACCAATATGTCTATGTCCTTTTGAAGTCTAAAACTATCCTCATCACAGTTGACAATATTTCCAATCTTCATATCATCTTCAAATTTTGAAATCATGCCCTGAACACCATAGTCTAGGTCATTAATATAAATCAGGAAGAGCAAGGGTCCCAACACTGACCCCTGGGGAACTTCATTACAGACCTTTCTCCAATCTGAAAAACATCCATTTGTCACTATTCTTTATTTCCTGTCACTCAGCCCAACCCTTATCCAAGTGCCTACTTTCCCTTTTATTTCATGAGCTAGAAGTTCGCTCACAAGTCTGTCGTGTGGCACTGTATCGAATGCCTTTTGTAAATCCATATACACCATTTTAACAGCATTGCCCTTTTCAACCTTTTAAGTTTCCCTACTGCTGAAGCCAAACTGGCTGGTCTGTAGTTGCTGGCTTTATCCTTGCACTCCTTTTTGAACAAGGGTGTAACATTCACAATTCTCCAGTCCTCTAGTACCACCCCTGTGTCTAAACAAGACTGGTAGATTATCACTAGTGCCTCTGCAATCACTCTCACTTCCCTCAGTATCCTTGGATGCATCTCATCCACCCCTAGTACCTTATCTATTTTAAGTAAAGATAGCTTTTCTAACACATCCTCCTTCTCAATTGTAAATTCTTCTAGTGTACTAGTTACCTCCTCTCTCACCTCTGCCTGGGTAGCATCTTCTTCCTTTGTAAAGACAGAAGCAAAGTACTTGTTTAATACCTCCGATATTTCTCCTGCCTCCACTTGCAAGTCTCTTTTTTTTAATCCTTAATCGGCCCTATTCTCCCTTTGGCCATCTTTTTATTATTTATATACTTATAGAAGAAATTGGGATTCCCTTTCATGTTAACTGCCAATCTCTTTTCATGCTCTCTCCTTGCTTTTCATATTAGTTTTTTCACTTCCCCTCTCGTCCTTCTATATTCAGCCTGATTCTCCATTGTATTTTCTACCTGACATCTGTCTTACGTGCACTTCTTCCTTTTCATCTTCACCTCTATCTCCCTTGTCATCCAGGGCTCTCTGGATTTATTTTTCCTGCCTTTCCCCTTCAAGGGAACATACCTTAACATTTTTCTATGAAGGTGGCCCATTGTGCAGCCACCGTCTTTCCTGCCAACGTTTGATTCCAACTCATTCGGCTCAGGTGCATTCTCATCCCATCGAAGTTGGCATTCCCCCAATTAATTATCCCTGCTCTGGATTGTTCCTTGTCCTTTTCCATGACCAACCTAAACCTTATAACACAATGGTCACTGAACCCTAGAGGCCGTCCCACTGACATTTGATCCACTTGGGTCAACTCTTTGCCCAGAACCAGGTCCAACAGTACCTTCCCTCTCGTTGGACTGGAAATATACTGCTGCAGAAAATTATCTTGAACACATTCCAGGAACTCTTGCTCCTCTTGTCCCTTTGCACTATACCTATCCCCGTCTATGTTTCGATAATTGAAGTCCCCCATTATAATTACTCTACATTTCTTGCACCTCTATGTAAATTTTGCAGATTTGTTTCTTTACATCCCTTCTACAAACAGATATAGATAGGTTAAGTGAGTGGGCAAAGGTCTGGCAGATGGAGTATAATGTGGGTAAATGTGAAATTGTCCATTTTCGCAGGAAGAATAAAAGAGAAGCATATTATCTAAATGGTGAGAGATTGCAGAGCTCTGAGATACAGAGTGATCTGGGTGTCCTAGTGAATGAATCACAAAAGGCTAGTATGCAAGTACAGCAAGTAGTTAAGAAAGCTAATAGAATGTTCTAATTTATTGTGAGGGGAATTGAATACAAAAGTAAGGAGGTTACGCTTCAGTTGTACAGGGCACTAGTGAGATAATATTTGGAGCACTGTGTACAGTACTGGTCACTTTATTTAAGGAAGGATGTAAATGCATTGGAGGCAGTTCAGAGAACGTTGACCAGGCTAATACCTAGAATTGGTGGGTTGTCTTATGAGGAAAGGTTGGACAGGCTAGGCTTGGATCTGCTGGAGTTTAGAAGAGTAAGAGGTGACTTGATTTAAACCTATAAGATCCTGAGGGGTCTTGACATGGTGGATGTGGAGGGGATGTTTCCTTTTGTGGAAGAATCTAGAACTAGGAGTCACTGTTTAAAAAGAAGGGGTCCATTTAAAACAGAGATGAGGGAAAGTTTTTTCACTCAGAGGGTCGTGAGTCTTTGGAACTCTCTTCATGAAAAGGTGGTGGAAGCAGAGTCTTTGAATATTTTTAAGGCAGAGGTGGTTAGATTCTTGGTATGCAAGGGGGTGATAGGTTATCGGGGGTAGGTGGGATGCAGATTTCAGGTTACTATCAGATCAGCCATGATCTTATTAAATGGCGGGGCAGGCTCGAGAGGCTGAATGGCCTACTCCTGCTCTTTGTTTGTATGTTGGTATGTTTACTAGTTGGTGGTCTATATACTACACCGATCAATGTTATTGCACCTTTTTTATTCCTTACCTCTAGCTAGAGAGATTCCGTTCTTGACCCCTTTGGAACATCCTCTCTCTCCAGTACTGTCAAGCCATCTTTAATCAATATCTCCATTCCCCCACTTTTCCTTCCTTTCCTGTCTCTCCTAAGCACCTTGTATCCAGGAATATTTAATGGCCAGTCCTGCCTTTCTTTGAGCCAGGTCTCTGTTATAGCAATAACATCATAATTCTATTTGTCAACCTGTGCCTGTAGTTCACCAATCTTATTAACCACACTCCGTGCATTCACATACATGCACATTAACCCTGATTTTGGCTTTTTTATTTTCCCTCTTACTTGGACCATCTAATGACTTACTATTGCCTACTCTAATTTTATCAAACTCTCCAAGTATTCTATTTACCTTGATATGATTCTCTGATATATCCTTCTTGTCAATTAATACTTCACGACTTTTCATTGCCAGTTTTTCTCCTCTCCAATCTGAATTTCCCCTCAGATTCCCATCCCCCTGCCAATCTAGATCAAACTCTCCCCAACAGTATGAGCAAACCTCCCCGCAAGGCTATTAGTTCCAGTCCTGTTAAGCTGTTAAGGTGTACAAGTGCAACCTGCCCCAGAATCAGTCCCAATGCTTCTAAATCTAAAGCCCTCCCTCCTACTCCCATTTCTCCAGTCACGTGTTGAACTGCTCAATCTTCCTATTCTTATGCTCATGAGCACATGGCACTGAGATTACTGCTCTTGAGGTCCTTTTTTTTTTTAATTCCCTTCCTAACTCCCTAAAATCTGCTTTCAGGATCTCATCCCTTTTCCTGCCTATGTCACTGGTCCCAGTGTGGACCATGACCTCTGGCTGTTCACCCTCCCCCAGAAGAATGTCCTGCAGCCACTATGTGACATCCTTGACCTTGGCACCAGGGAGGCAACATACCATCCTGGATTCATGTCTACAGCCGCAGAAATGCCTGTCTGCTCCTCTGACTATGGAATCCCCTACCACTATAGCACTTCCACACTTCCTCCTTCCCTCTTGCGCAGCTGAGCCATCCGTGATCTCATAAACTTGGCTCTTGCCTCAGTGCTCTGAGGAACCATCTTACTCACCTGTATCCAAAATGGAAAAATGGTTAGAGAGTGAGATAGCCTCAGGGGATTCCTGCACTACCTGCCTGTTTCTCTTAGATACTCTGGCGGTCACCCATTCCTTCTCTGCCTATGCACTTGTTAGCTGCAGTGTGACCACCTCTCTAAACATGATATCCATGTAATCCTCAGCCTTGTGGATGCACCACAGTGACTCCAGCTGTCATTTGAGTTCCACAACCCGGAAGTCAGGTTTCTGCAGCTGGTGACACTTCCTATAGGTGTGGGAAGTCATCGAGGGTACATTGTGCCTGCGTGACTTCCCACATCCTACAGGATAGATATTCCGCATATCCAAGCTGCACTGACATACCTTAAACTTTATACATAAATTGTTTACTACAGAATGGTATAAGATAATATAAAAACTCACCTGTCACTCACCAATCATCTCCTCCGTGTAGAGTCTGGACTTGTGTTTCCTTTAAGCACACCTGAAGCAGGCAACAGAAAGCCATCTCATGTACTTTTTTCCCTGGTCATATTGCTTTCATTCCTAATTGAATTGGTAATGGGAGGCTCTTGTGGACAATTAAAGCAAGGCGCGGAGAAATGAACAGAGGACCAGCCCTTGGGCAGATCACCACTGCACACTTGTCAGGTGACTAATGACTCATTAGTGACTCTCTTAGAGAGAGAGAGAGAGAGAAAGAGAGAGGTAATCCAGGTGACTCCAAGAGAACATGAATGATGATAAATTTGGGTCAGAGTCAACCCTCTCTGTCAGATTTAGTATTTGATACCTGAGCCAAACAAATTTGCAGGCCTCCCGGATATTAATTATTATTGACCAAGCAGCCTGCCTATTAATCTGATAGGTAGCTCTTCTATTAGTAGCTGGGACCTTTCCCCAATTGGTACCAAATATCCCTGGAACCAATGTAATAAAAAGTTAATCATAGACTCAAAGAATTATAGAATGGCTATAGCAATGGCTATAGGCCATTCAGCCCATCAACTCCAAACAGGCCCTCTGCAAGAGCAACTCTGAGTCCCACTTGCCCACACTTTACACTTAATCCTGTAAAATTGTTATCTTCAAGTGCTTATTCAATTCCCTTCTGAAAGCCACAATTGAATCTGCCTCCACCACAATCCAAGGCGGTACATTCCCAATCCTAACCGCTCGCTGTGAAAACATGTTTTCTCATGTTGCCTGGGGTTCTTTTGCGAATCACCTTAAATCTATGTCTTATTCCATGAGTCTCAATGTTGTTAACCAGCCTTTTATGTGGTAATTTGTCAAGTGCTTTTTAAAAATCTATTTGGAAAACATCTATTACATTGCCTTCATTAACATTCTCTGTTACTGCATTAAAACATTCAATTTGATTAATCAAGCATGATCTGCCTTTTACAAATCCCTGTTGGTTCTCCTTAATTTAAACCTCTCCAAGTGACTGTTGATTTTTTTTCCCTTAATTATTGTTTCAAATACCTTACCCACATTTTCTTGAATAAGGGTGTCACATTTGTCACTCTCCAATTCTCTGGCAACAACCTTCCTCCCACGGCCATCTCCTGCCCCACCTTGTGTCTAGGGGAGATTTTAAGGCTTTAGCAAGTCCTTCCGCTATCTCCACTTTAACTTCCTTTAGCAACCTGGGATGCAAACAAACTGAACCAGGCAATTTATCCATGCTAAACATAGCCAGCCTTTCCAGTAAACCTGCCTATCATTTTTCACCCCATCCATTACCTTGACCATCTTCACTTCCACTGATATTTTTTCAGCATTCTCTTCCTTAGTAAACACTGATACTAAGTATGTATTCTAGGTTTGCCTTGTGACTCTAGCCATATATCACCTTCTTTGCCCAATGAGGACCCACTCAACTCTTACTATCCCTTTACTATTAACGTGCCAGGAGAAGATTTTTGGGTTCCCTTTTATGTTAACTGACATTCCATCCTCAAACTCTTTCTTTGCCAGTCTTATTTTCCACTTCACTTCCCCTCTCAACTTATTGTATTTGGCTTGATTGTCGCTTGAAGACTTCACCTAACATGCATCATACACCCTCTTTTGTTTTATCATATTCTATAACTCCTTCGTTATCAAGGAGCCCTGACTTTGCTCCCCTGCCTTTCTTCCTTGATGGAATATGCCGAGCTTGTACCCAAAATATCTCTTCCCTAAAGATCACACACTGTGGATGGGCAGACAAGCGACAGATGGAATAACCTCAATATTTGAGGTGATGCATTTTGGCAAAAGTGATAGGGAAAGGAAATATAGACTTAAATGTTACAGTTCTAAAGAGTGTGCCGGAACAGAGGGACCTAGCTGTTCATTCACATAGGTCGTTGAAGGCAGCAGGAATATTGAAAGAGTAGTTAGCAAAGCATATGGGATTTTTGGTTTCATGTATAGATATAAAGTGTATAAAGCCAGGGAACATATACTGAACCTTTATAAAGCTCTGATTAGATCACAGCTAGAGTATTGTGTTCAATTCTGGCACCCCTCTTTTGGAAGGATGTGAGGGTCCTTGAGGGGGTGCAGAGGAGATTTACTAAAATGGTCCAGGGATGAGGGACATTAGCTACTGTGTTAGGTTGGAGAAGTTGGTATTATTCTCCTTGGAGTAATGGCAATTTGATAAAGCTGTACAAGATTATGACAGGTTTAGATAAGGTAGGCAAAGAATAGTTGCTCCTATTAGCTGATGGTACAAGGATGAGAGGCACAGATTAAAGATTTTGGGCAGGAGATACGGAAAGGATGTAAGGAAGCATTTTTTTCAGCAAGAGGTAATGACCTGGAAGTAGCTGCCTACGAGGGTGGTTTAAGTGGAGATGATGAATGACTTCTAAAGGAAATTGGATGGGCCCGGAGGCAAGTAAACTTGCAGAGCTACGGAGATAGAATGGAGTAATGGATTGATTGATAGATTGGATTGCTCTACAGAGGGTTGGTAGAGACTCATTGGGCTGAATGGTCTTCTTCTGTGCCATAATGAATTTATGACTATGACCTCCTCTTTCTCAACTTCTAACCCAGCTAAAATCTCAATTATCTCTCCCTTCACCTTCTTCTCCCTTGGTAAAGGCAGATGCAAAATACTCATTTAGTACCTCAGCTATGCACTCTGCCTCCTTGAATAAATCCCCTTTTTGGTCCCTAATTGGCTCAACCCCTCCTCTGCCTGCCCCTTTATTCTTTATATACCGGTAGAAGACTTTTGGATTAGCCTTTATGTTAGTTGCCAGTCTATTCTCATGCTCTCTCTTTGCCTCTCTTATTTCATTTTTCACTACCCCTCTGAACTTTTTATAGTCAACCTGATTCTTGCCAGTTTAATCACCCTGACCGTGGGCCCACATTTTCTGCTTCATCTTACTCTCTAGTTAAATGACGAGTTCCAGAGGAACTTATTAATAATTTGTGCTGGTATATTGCACAACCTGTCTAGATTTAGGTAGGTCAGCTGTTTGTCTAGAGACGCTCAAGTGTGCGCTCAAAATCGGAGTGCAAAAACCATCTCTAAGGATTTCTTATTAACTTGGTTCACTCTCTTAAGTACTTCTTCACCTGCCAGATACTGGATAACAAAAATAAAATAAAAATGCATTTCTAATGATTAAATGCAATAAATCTAAACTAACAGTAGTGATAATGGATCACGGTGGTCTATGCTGACAAGACCCAGATCTGCTCCATGACCTCCCCTTTCAAACTTTCCACTAACTGTGTTGTCAGACTGTTCATTCAACATTCGCTCCTGGCTGAACCACAATTTCCTCCAGTTAAACATTGGAAAGACTACACCCGTTATCTTTGACCCATGCCACAAATTCCATTCGCTAGCCACTGATTCCATCCCTCTCCCTGGACATTGCCTGAGGCTAAACCAGACATTCACAAACTCAGAACAAAATAAAAACAGAATTACCTGGAAAAACTCAGCGAGTCTGGCAGCATCGGCGGAGAAGAAATTTCTTGAGTTTTTCCAGGTAATTTTGTTTTTATTTTGTTTTGGATTTCCAGCATCCGCAGTAGCTTTTAGCTTTTTGTTTTTATATTCACAAACTCAGCATCCTCTTTGACCCTGCGATGAGCTTTCAAACTCCATATCTTCTTGATCACAAACACTGCCTACTTCCAACTCTGCAATATCACCCTTCTCTGTTCCAGCCACAACCATTTTGCTGCTAATAAGCACCTCATTCATGATTTTGTTACCCACGCTTAACTATTTGAATGGTCTCCAGACCAGCCTCAAATCCTCCAACCCCCCATAAACTTGAGTTCATCCAAAGCTCTGCTGTCTGTATTCTAACTCACACTAGCCCTGTTCACCCATCAGCCCTGTGCTCACTGACCTATATTGGCTCCCAATCCATAAAAATCTTAATTTTAAAAGTCTGATCCTCATGTTTCAATTTCTCCATGGCCTCAGCCCTCATTATCAAGAACCTCTTCCAGCCCTACAATCCTCTGAGAACTCTTTTTTATCTCTAAGTCTGGCCTCTTGTGCATCCTCCACTCCCTCCACCCCACTATTGGCAGCTGTCCCCTCAGTTATCAAGGCTCTAAACTCTTAATTTTCTTCCCCAAATCTACAGGTCTCCCTACCTCCATCTCCTCCTTTTAAGAAATATCTTAAAACCTATTTCTTTGACAAAACATTTTGCCAGCTATCCTAATGTTTTCTTCTTTGGCCCAGTCTCAGTGTTTATCTGATAACAGTCCTATGAAGTATCCTGGGTTGCTTAACCAACTTAAAGGCATGATACATAGACAACTTGTTGTCAGGCATAGGGTCACATGGACAATGGTGTAGTAAAGTTTGGATTTATATTTGCCATTGCCGCACATAAAAATGATAAGGGCCAGATTTTCACTCTCTAGGCAGGTAGCATGGGTCAGAAAATTTCCCAGCCTGCCTTACCTGCTTTGGGAGAAAGTACCCCGTCAGACCTTATTTTCATTCAGGAAAGCAGGTTTGCAATGGAGTAAAGCTTGCCTCCCCCAGACGCAGACTGGAGGTGGCCTCATAATAAACCCACCTTGGTTCTCTGTTGCTTCCTTAAATTTTAGCCCTCTAGCCCTCAACCCTAACAGTCCACCATTTCCCCATCCACTCCCCATGCCACCTCCATGCCCCATGCCAATTCATGTAAAATCATGCCAACCCAGGCCTGCAGCCACCTGTAGCTCCTTATAGCCCCCATGCCAACATAATACAAACTCATGCCCTCCCACCCAATGTTCCCTTATAGCCACCATCCAATCTTAATGCCAACTCATCCTCCCATCCAACACACCCTTTGTTTTTACACTCTCCATGCCAACTCACCCAGCATCCTCCATGAGAAGACCTTGAGCCATGTTGAGATGAAATAAAATAAAGATCTAAATATCTATTACAGCCATCACTATATTAAAAAGAACACTCCCATTCATGAAAGCCCATTCAAAATTTAAATCTCCTCAAGTACCTAATCCCTTATGATAACAAGTAGCCAGTCACAGAACCAGCTCCAATCTCACCTCTGAGGATGATGCCTAAGAATCCTCAGAGGATGCATCTTCATATCCTCACCTGCACCCTCCACCAGAACAGATACATACACTTCAGTGGGTGCATATTCTAGAATAGGCTCTGGGTCACAATCTGATGAGCGCATCACTGACATGGGTCCACATCTGATAGGGAAGTGACAGCCGAGGTCTTTGACAGCCAGAGGATTGCTGGAGACCAGGCTCCTGCTCAGCACCATGTTGATGATGAGCTTCTGGTTTCGGCCAGAGACCGGATGGCAATTCAGAGACAGACAGGGGAACATCAGGCAGAGATGCCAAAGACTGGACCAGAGGTTGGAAGAGTCAATCCATGTTCTGTCTGCTGTCGTGAACACTTGGCTGCCTCCATGGAAAAGGTGGCGGCTGTCTTGGAGACCCAGGTCCAGCAGAATGCACAGTGGCTGCCTTATCTGCGCTGGGACCTGCACTCCATCGTGCTAGTCATGGGTGCAGTGCAACAGTAGCTAGGCAAAAGGGTTACAGGGCACTTCAATCTTCCTTCAGGTGCCCCTGCTTCTCAAGAAGTCAGGGAGGTGTCATTGGGCATCCACAGGGAGGAGGACTGCCAGCAAGGCACCATGAGGGCTTCATCCCGGGATGCTCCTAGGGTGCTCTGCCGCTCCACCTCCACTCTGCCAGTGACCCCATTGCCTCCAGAAGGTCAGACCGAGGAGGGTGCTCCTGCACTTGAGCAGGCCAAGGCCCTCTAGGCCTCCGGCCACCAGAGGGTGCCCACCAAAGGCATCAGTCAACAGGGCATAGTAGTCAGCAGGCTACCTCCACTTCAGCAGTGGATGTTGGGGGCTGCACCTAGACGTCGTAATAGGAAAAGAAAGGTAAAGAAGTTTTGCAAGCACATAGGTGGCATGGGTGTACAACAATTGTATATAGTTTTTGGCACTCGTAAATATATGTTCACTTGCAACATTTGAAGGCCTGAACCTCACCTTTAGGCAGCCTATCGTCTGCTTAATCTTGGCCCTTGTGGAGGCATGTGCAGCACCGTAGCTCTCCTCAGCAGCACTCTGCAGATAGTGAACTGGCATCATCAGCCAGGTCATCTCAGGGTATCCCTTGTCTGAGGAGCCAGCCTTACTATCTCTGAGGTCCTTCAAAAGCCTGTGGCACCTGCGAGCAGTACAGAATGTAGGCGCATGAGAGCTCGAGTACTAACATGTAGGATTTGCCTTCTGCACTTTCAAAGAGTGGAAAACTTTCCTATTGATGAATGTTGAATGAATGGATGATGCCAGGGAGCTCTGAGGGCCACATGTGAGCTATCAATAGCCTCTTACATTTGCGGGAATCCTGCAATTACTGCAAAATCCAATGCTGTAGCAGCCTGGCTTTCGGGATCAAGCAGAATTGGACAATTTGGTGCGATCTCCTGAACAAGGCATCTGTCATTTCTTGGATGCGATTGTCTGTTGCTGACTGAGAGATGCCACGTAGGTCCCCAGTGCAGTCTTGGAAGGATCCACTGGCAAAGGAGTTTAGGGCGGCAGTGACCTTTAAAGCCACCAGCATGGGATTGCCTCCACGTCCTTGTGGCCGCAGGTCCTCATGGAGAAGCTGGCAGATGTGAGCAACCACATTCTGGGCCATCATAAGGCAGCTCTGGCATTGCCTTTCACTCATCTGTAGGTAGCTGCACCTTCTGCAAAATACCTGATTTCGGGCAAATGCTCACTGTTGCACTAGTCCTTGGTCACCAGCATCCTGACCTTCTTGAGGTTCCGCTGACTCTTGCTACTCAGGCTATTGCTTCTTCTGGCCCTGGGATAACCTGCGCCAGTCCCTCCTCCTCCTCATCTGGATGAGAGCCAGTATAAAGCAGCATTTCCTGGAGCCTGCTTCATCTCAGCCTCAGTGGATCTGTGAACAAATTGCAATAATCCATCTGGTAAGCATAGTCTTTGTCGATTAGCCTCCATCTCTCAGCCATAAAGCCAGTGCTAAGCCCTTGGCCTAGCTTCCGTCTAGACATGTCAACCCCTTCCAGGTGAAAAACTTTCTGGAGGACCACAGATAAGTGTTCTCATGTTCATGCACGACTGTGCATGGAGACATGGCACATTGACTGGGGTGATGACATTCATGTGCGAGAATCCTCCCTCAGATACTATTCAGCTTGCTTCCATTACTCTTGAGACTCCATAGAGAGACCACTGTCTTGGTATCATAGAAAGACTTACTACATAAACCCTTATCGGCCATGACCATTTATCAGGGAGGATGGAGGTTTGGACTCAGGAGTTTTCTGCTGTTGACACTCGTGCCCCTTGGAGGTATGCACATCCCTCCCTCCTTTCATCCCTGCCTCTGACAGCAGCAGATGACAAAATCGCACAGATTGAACAGCAGTTCCACACCTTGATGGGTTCTCGCTGGAATGCAACCCATTGGTCATGGAGCAATGTTGGTTTCTTGGATGTTGGAACCTTGAGAGCAGAACTCAGCTGAGCCTGGTTCTCCATGGAGTGGGCTAATTATTAATAGGGTGTCCCTTCACTCAGCCCAAAAAATAAGGCATTAACTCCTCCTACCCATTCTGAGACCCCACCCATATCTTGAGAAGTTTTACAAACTGCACAACAACCTTGACAGCTCCTGCATGGTGTGAGAGCGCTTTGTCAGAGCATCAAGCACCATCTACCCTCTCCCAGTTACCCACCAAGGTCCCCCCATCCTCCTTTACAATCACCGCCTTCTCATTCCTCTCCCTCCTGTAACCATTCAGCCTCCCCGGTTACCTTGGACCCAATTATCATTTTTGTGGACATCTCCCCCCTGTATCATTCACTGTCAACATGCCCATGCCCCTCCTGACCTTGACCCCTCCCATTCCTTAGGCCAGCTGTACCGTGACTTTCTGCAACCACCCTTATGAGACTATCCACTACCCACCTGTGAGTCTAGCACTTCCCCCCTTCCACATCCAACTCCCTTCTCTGACTGTGACTGTACCCTCTGAGTCCCAATTCCCACCTTCAAACCCCTAGGACCAAATGCTTGGACTCATGGACCACACCTTTTAGACACTGCCCAGAGAGGCCTTACACCACCCTACGAGACCAAGATATGCATGACATATTTAACCTTCTAAACAAGTCCCTGACGGTCTGTCTTCCTTCCCCGCATTACTTCCCACCCTTCCCCGCTGGTCGTCCCTCCTGTGTCCAGCCTCCGCTCTACCCTTCCCTCCTGGTCCTCCCTCCCCTGTCCGGCCTCTGATTCACCCTTCCCAGCTGGTATCCCTCCGCTCTCCAGTCTACTCTCCACCATTCCCCATTGGTCATCCCTCCCCAGTCCAGTCTGCTCTCCACCATTCCCTGCTGGTCATCCCTCCCCTGTCCAGCCTTTGTGCAGCCTGACGTACCAGTGTCCGATCTCAGTCAAGAGGCTGACATATCTGAATGATCCCAAGGAGGCCAAAGCAGTGACTACTCACTTCAAAGTCCTGGAAGAAGTCAGCCTCGCCAGGTGCATGCCACTTATATACACTCATAAATGTGAACATTCTAATTTTTGACTGGTGGTGAACTTAATTTTGGAGGAGAAGCTTAATTCCGCCCGCCAAGCTCCCCACTGTTCACGGGACCTGAAGATTCCAGACAGTGTAGGTGAATTCTCAACATATTTTTAGGAGTTATGATGTGTTTAGATAAAGTGATAACAAAGGTTATTTCTTCTGGTTAGGTTTTCTGTGACAAGGGGTGATCAATTTAAAATGATCACACACAATGAGGAGAAATGTTAAGAGCAATTTCTTTATGTAGAACGTGGTTGGGTCATGGGATGCTTAACACAGGGAGTAGTTGAGTTAGAGATCATTGCATCTTTTTAAGGGAACGTTGGATAAATATTTTAAGCAAAGAAGGATTAGTGGCTTCGGATTGCTCTAGCAAAGAGTCAGCACAGACACAATGGGCCATAATGCCTCTCTCTGTGCTGTAAATTATGGTTTTATAAATTGTTTCATTCTGTTAATAGTATAATTAAGGATTCTTAACCACAAGTCATGTTCTGAAATAGATAAATAAATAATTTATTAGCAACCATGCGAATGTACATGTTTGTGCTTCGGAGTCCCTTCTCTATCACAAATCAAAGTCCACTGCCCCTTCAACAAATCTCATCTTACAGCATCAACCTGTCAGATCCCAAAGATCACTATTCCTTCAACTTATTGGTCCAATCAAGCCGGAAACAGAAACCTATCAGGTCCCTGAAACATCTTTGAGTGTTATTTCTGACTGACAATTTTACAAGTTATCTAATCACATTTTACAAAATAAACTCCGTGGCACACTGCTACCATGACAGTGTGTCACCAAACCCATTTTATATACTTGAACCTGGAACATAAATGTTAGAAATTTACATGAAACATTAATAATTCACAAAATAAAATAGTAAACTTACCCACAAACCTTTTTACAATTGTTCAAAGGTGCTTCAAATGCCAGATGCAAAATCAAGAGCTTTGACCCTTGGCAGAAGACAACACCACATCCAAAGTGGACAGGTGGATACAGGTTGGGATTTTTTCCTAGCACTTCTTTTTCCTAATTTTTGTATTAAACCTGCACTAGAAGCCACTGTCAATGATAAAGTGTCAGGTTAGGGGCAGTATCTCTTCACTAAAGTTTTCAACAATTCATCACTGAATTTTCTTTCCCACTGAAACAAAATCGTTTCTTGCTTTCTTCATTAGACAGAGTAATGAAGGATAATAAACGTGGTAAGCTAAGTCACGTTAACCTGGATCACCTGTTTGTTGTTATTTTAATGCATTGGGCTATCACCATGTTAAAATAATAATGATGGAAAATCCAGGCTATTGAATTGAAATTAGATATTTAATGCATGAAAATTATTAGTTTTTGTGTCAACATTCATTAGAGGACTGTTGATGCAGAAAAAATGTTTAAGTCTGAGCTTGGCCATAGCAATGCAATACAATAATCTTTGTATTCTCTATCAGAGGAGATATACTAGAATTCTGTTGTGGTAAATGTCTATAAAGAGAAGTTTCAGGTATTCAGTGGCTTGGCAATTGTGAAATGTTCACCAATGTTAACTGCTTGGTTGCAATCAAGTTGGAGAGATAACTGGGAAAAGGGACAGAAATGAGTAGTAGTAATGCTTGTTACAGAACAGACAATGGTGGCCAGCTATAATACAAATGAGGGGACCAGTGGATCTCATGAAGGACGATACATAGGTAGTTCATTAGAGAGTCAAATATTCAACAAGTAGATAAAAGCAAAATACTGCGGATGCTGGAAATCTAGAACAAAAACAAAAATACCTGGAAAAACTCAGCAGGTCTGACAGCATCTGCGGAGAGGGATACAGTTGATGTTTCGAGTCCGTATGACCCTTTATCAGAACTAAAAAATATAGAAATGAGATGAAATATAAACTGGTAGAGGGGGTTGGGACATGAGGAGCTCGATAGGGGGCCAGTGACAGGTGGAGGCCAGGAAGAGACTGCAGCAAGTAGAACTTGACTCAGAATCACACAGTGCAGAAGAGGCCCTTCGGCCCACCGAGTCTGCACCGACACGTGAGAAACACCTGACCACCTCCCTAATCCCATTTACCAGCACTTGGCCCATAGCCTTGAATGTTATGGCATGCCAAGTGCTCATCCAGGTACTTTTTAAAAGGATGTGAGGCAGTCCACCTCCACCACCCTCCCAGGCAGCGCATTCCAGACCGTCACCACCCTCTGGGTAAAAATGTTTTTCCTCACATCCCCTCTAAACCTCCTGTCCCTCACCTTGAACTTATGTTCCCTCATGACTGACCCTTCAACTAAGGGAAGCAGCTGCTCCCTATCCACCTTGTCCATGCCCCTCATAATCTTGTACACCTCGATCAGGTCGTCCCTCAGTCTTCTCTGCTCCAATGAAAACAACCCAAGTCTATCCAACCTCTCTTCATAGCTTAAATGTTTCATCCCAGGCAACATCCTGGTGAATCTCCTCTGCACCCCCTCCAGTGCAATCACATCCTTCCTATAATGTGGCGACCAGAACTGCACACAGTACTCCAGCTGTGGCCTCACCAAGGTTCTATACAACATGACTCCATTTCGTTCTAAGTTCAAATTAGTTCTGCGCCAAAAGATACTCACATGGCTACCATGAATGTATTAGGCATCAGGAAAAAGATTCCATTAAACTTCCACAAATGTGAGTAACTATCACAGGAACACTCATCATATGATAGAGGTGGAATCTCTAACAGGTTGTTTGGAGAAGCCAGTCAAGAGTTATAAATATCATGGAGAGAGAGTGATAGGTAGAAAAATCAGTAAGCTTTCCTTGAAATGAGGATGGTGGAACACTAATCCCCTGCACATGATGGTGGAAGAGAGACAGGACAGGATGAAACACCTATTTCATTCGATCTCCATCTCAGAGTTGAATATTCAGACCTCATCCACTTCTGATCAATGGCTGGCTCAGGCCTTACTTGCAAGAAACTGAGTAACATCGGAGCATTCTCTTTAATGCCACTCCATATGAAATAAGGTTAACTCTCCAATGAAGCTTGCAATTAGAGCTAGATAGCATGAAGAAAATATATGGGCCCAGATCTCCTGGTCAGTGTCAATACTGCACACATTGCCGCTGCCCATGAAGATTTCTGTTCCCAACCACAACGCATTATTTCAGTCAGGACTTCTGATCCTGGCTGCAATAGCGATAGGTCAGCCCAAACATCACTGCGGATGTCTGACAGGTGGAGGAGAAAACAGAGAGAAAGGACATATCCCCTTTTTGTGGCATTAGCTGCTGTGTTCAGGTAAGTTTTTAAATGTCTCAAATCTTTCAGTGGGTTCGTAAGTGGATGAGTGGATGTAAGGGAGTGAGTGGGTGAGTGGATGAGTGGATGATTGGGTGAGTGAGTGAGTGGGTGGGTGAGTGGGTTATGAGTGAGTCATAGTCAAGGTATATTCCCTCAAAAGGGAATACAAATTCAGAGCTCCCTGGCTTATGACAAGTAAAGTGTCAGGTAGAAAATATAACTGAGAACCAAGCAGAATACAGAAAGTCCAGAGGGGAGGTGAAAAGCAAATAAGAGAAGCAAAGAGGAATCATGAGAAAAGACTGGCAGCTAACATAAAGAGGAATCTCAAAGTCTTCTATTGGCACATAAATAGTAAGAGGGTGATAAAAGGAAAAGTAGGGCCGATTAGATACCAAAAAGGGGACTTATACATGGAGGCAGGGGGCATGGCTGAGGTGTTAAATGAATACATTGCATCTGCCTTTATCAAGGAAGCAGATGCTACTGAGGCCACGGTGACAAAGGAGGAAACTCTGTCACTAGAAGGGTTCAAAATTGATAAGGACAAAGTGTTGGATAAACTGTCAATAATTAAGGTTGACAAGGCACCGGGACTGGGTGAGATGCATCCAAGGATATTGAAGGAAGTAATAATGGGAATTGCAGGGGCATTGGCAATGATCTTTCAGTCTTCCCTAGACTCAGAGGAGATGCCAGAGGACTGGAGAATTGCAAACATTATGCCCTTGTTCAAAAAAGGTTGTAAGGGTAAGCCCAGCAATTACAGGCCAATCAGTTTTACTTCAGTGGTGAGGAAGCTTCTAAAGAAAATTACTTGGGATAGAATTAATAGCCACATGGAAAAATGTGTGTTGATTAGGAAGAGCCAGCATGGATTTCTAAGGGGGAAATCATATTTAACTAATTTGCTAGAGTTTTTTGAAGAGGTAACAATGAGGGCCGATGAGGGTAATGTTGTTGATGTGGTGTACATGGACTTTAAAAAGGCATTCAATACAGTGCCACACAACAGACTTGTGAGAAAAGTTATAGCTCATGGAATAAAAGGGACAGTAGCAACATGGATACAAAATTGGCTAAGTAATAGGAAACAGGGTAATGGTCAATGGATATTTTTCAGGCTGGGGGAAGGTTTGTAGTGGAGTTCTCCAGGGGTTGGTATTGGAACCCCTGCTTTTCCTGATGTATATTAATGATCTAGATCTTGTTGTGTAGGCGACGATTTCAAAGTTTGCGGATGATACAAAACTTGTAAGTATTGTAAGCTGTGAGAAGGACAATACAGAACTTCAAGAGGACATAGGCAAGTTGGTGGAGTTGGTGGAAGATGAAGTTCAATGCAAAATGTGAGGTGATTCATTTTGGTAAGAAGAACATGGAGAAACAATATAAAATAGGGCTGTGCAGGAGCAGAGAGACCTGGGTGTATATATGCATAAGTCATTGAAGGTGCCAGGACAGGTAAAGAGAGCAGTTAATAAAGGAAACAGTATCCTGGGCTTAATTAATTGGGACATAGAGTACAAGAGCAAGGAGGTTATGTTGACCTTATATAAGACACTAGTTAGACCTCAGCTGGAGCATTGTGTACAGTTCTGGGCACCACACTATAGGAAGGATGTGATTGCATTAGAGAGAATGCAGAAGAGATTTACAAGAATGGTTCAACGGATGAGAAACTTGAGTTATGAAGATAGATTGGAGAGGTTGGGACTGTTCTCCTTGTAGAGGAGAAGACTAAGAGGAGATTTGATATAGGTCTTCAAAATCATGAGGGGACTGGATAGAGTAGATGGGGAGAAACTGTTCCCGCTCATCAAGGGATCAAGAATGAGAGGGCACAAATTTAAAGTAATTTGCAAAAGAAGCAAATGTGATGAGAGAAAAAACGTTTTCACACAGCGAGTGGTTTGAGTCTGGAATGAACTGCCCAGAAGTGTGATGGAGGTAAGTTCAATTGAGGCATTTAAAAAGGCATTAGATGATTGTTTAAATAGAAACACACAAGGATACGGGAAAAAGCAGGAGAATGGCACCAAGTCATAATGCTCATTTGGAGAGCTGGTGCAGACATGGTGGGCCGAATGGATCACAACAATTCTGTAATTCTATGATTCTGAGTGGGTGGGTGAGTGGATGAGTGAGTGAGTGGATGAGTGAGTGAGTGGATTGTGAGCGGGCGGGTGAGTGAGTGAGTGAGTGAGCGGGTGAGTGAGTGAGTGAGTGAGCGAGCGAGCGAGCGGGCGGGCGGGCGGGCGAGCGGGCGAGCGAGCGGGCGGGCGGGCGAGCGGGCGGGCGGGCGAGCGAGCGGGCGGGCGGGCGAGCGAGCGGGCGGGCGGGCGAGCGAGCGGGCGGGCGGGCGAGCGAGCGAGCGAGCGGGCGGGCGAGCGAGCGGGCGGGCGGGCGAGCGAGCGGGCGGGCGAGCGAGCGGGCGGGCGGGCGAGCGAGCGGGCGGGCGGGCGAGCGAGCGAACGGGCGGGCGAGCGAACGGGCGGGCGAGCGAACGGGCGGGCGAGCGAACGGGCGGGCGAGCGAACGGGCGGGCGAGCGAACGGGCGGGCGGGCGAGCGAACGGGCGGGCGAGCGAACGGGCGGGCGAGCGAACGAGTGAATGAGTGAATGAGTGGATGAGTGTGTGAGTGAGTGAGTGAGTGTGTGTGCGTGAGTGAGTGGTGAGTGAGGGGGGGTGGGGGGAAAGAGTGCCTGGGTGAGTGGTTGAAGAAAGGTTGGACAGGTTGTCCATATATCCACTGGAGTTTAGAAGAATGAGAGGTGATCTGATTGAAACATATAAGATCTTGAGGAGACTTGATAGGGTGGATACCTGGAGGACATTTGCTCTTGTGGGTGAGGCTAAAACTAGGGGAAATATTTTAAGAATAAGAGGTCTGCCTTTTAAGACAGAGATCAGAAGAGTTCTTTTCTCTCAGAGGGTCTTTCGTCTGTGGAATTCTCTTCCCCAGAGAATAGTGGAGGCTGGGTCTTCAAATTTATTCCAAGCTGAATGAGATCGATTTTTGATAAACAGTGGGGTTAAGGGTAATGGGCGTAGACTGGAAAGTGGAGCTGAGACCACAACCAGATCAGCCATAATCATATTGAATGGCGGAGCAGGCTCAAAGGGCCAAATAGTCTACTCCTGCTCCTAAGCCCCATGTTCCATGTTCCTATGTGAGTGGTTGAGTGAGTGACTGAGTGACAGAGTGGGCAGTCAGGTTGGATTGAGGGTGGTGGTGGTGGAGAGGGAGCCAGGTCAGATTGGGTCATGGGGGTAGTCGGGTTGGGTCGGGGGATGTTGGTGGGAGAGAGAATTGTGTTGTGTCGGGGGCGGGATAGTCGAGTTGGGTTGGGTCAGGGTGTGGTTGGGTCTGTGGGGGGGTTGGGAGGTGTGAGGGGGAGGTGGTGATGGGAGGGAGGGTCAGTTGTGGTGATCAGTTCAGTTACACTGGCTAATTTCTGAGTTAGATCAGGTATTAACCAGCATAACATTTCTTGGCTAAGTCCCATGTATCTAGCCCAAGTCTCTGACACTGAGCTCAGTGTTGGAGACATTCTCAGAGGGTCCTGGGCAGCGCATCTGTTTTCCCGGGCAATTTCAGTGCATGTGTGAGTGACAATATTTCTGCGGGATCCTGAAAGGAATCTCCCAATTTAAGTTCCAATTTTGTTGACATAAATATCAGAAGATTTTGGCCATAATAAGGAGGATTTTGCTTAAACTAGCTGATGCAGGGCACCAGAAAGGCACAACCTCAGAACTCTTCCTCTCAGCCTGTTTTTGATGTCATATAGCTCTGGTCACATGTCTGATGTATTCTACAGCAACCAGGATGTTCTTCCTGAGACTATTTAGGGATTTCCAAACTCTAATATTCTAACATCTGGATATATTGCTGATCGCTCAACCTTGCACTTGAATAATCTGAAAATAAACAGAGGAATGAGCCACCTTCTATAAGACCCTAAGGCATAAGATGTAGGAGCAGAAGTAGGCCATTCAGTCCATCCAGTCTACTCTGCCATTCAATGAGATCATGGCTGATCTGATAATCCTCAACTTTCCTGCCTTTTCCCCATAATCCTTGATTTCCTTACTGATTAAAAACCTGTCTATCTCAGCCCATCTGCTCCCAGAAAGACAGGACAAAACTTTCAGAACAGCACAGATTTTATACATTAACAGACAGCAAAGCCACAAAAGGTATATATTTCACTCATGCAAGGAATGCAGCAAATTTTTGCCTTTGCCTCCTCTGTATTTCTGTTTCAGGTTAGGGCAACAATATATTTACATACCTTTTGATTCTAAGTCTGTGAAACACCTTTGGGGCACTTTTCTATGCTAAAAGAGCCATATAAATGCAAACTGATTTGTTGAGACTTGTCAGCCCCAATTACATGGATGGCCGAGTTGCTACTTTAGATAGAGCAGGCACTTCTTAGGTGGAACACATTCTGTTTGTTTACAAGGTACTCAGCAGCTACACGTGTGCTTCTACACCAAACTCTATCTACATACTTCTGCTGCTCACATGTAGACTACTGACTTCCAACTGACCACAGAGTTAGCCTGCGCTACTCCACTATTGGTTATACAAGATCATGTGACCTTCCTTAAAACATCCTTCTTAAAGGTATACTACACATTAGATAAAACCATTGTTACCACATCCCTCCCCCTTTACTCGGAAACACATTTTATATTTACAATTACAAATTTCTTGAAATAAATTTACACAGATAAGTAATTCAGAAATTCACTCTTTCTAGGGGTTTCCTTTGGCGTGTAGAACATCTCAGCTCTACAACTTTAGATGCTTTGTTAGGAACCTCATTTTCTGGAGTTGTTTGAACATCAGGTGCTTCAGCGGGTACCTGCAGATCTGTTTCCTCAACTTTTGTAGGTACAACAGACACTTCAAACACATTTGCACTAGGTTGAGTTCTCTCAACAGGAAATGTTGACTCAGTCATGAACACTGGTGGAATCATTCCTTGATGATTTGTCTCTCTCTTCTTCAAATGATCCACATGTTTCTGTATGACCTGGCCTTCCACCTTCATGTGGTAAGATAGAGGTCCAGTCACTGCACTTATTTCCCCTGGTAACCACTTTGGCCCTTCTCCAAAGTTCTTCATATATGCCATCTCTCTCAGTAAATTTCCTCTCATGACCATGCCAGTTGTGTCAAGTTTTCTGACTTCCCTGACTCCTTTCCATCTTCCCTCCTAAGTTTGGTATTATTAAGCTCAGTTTCATCCTGAGACGACGTTTCCATCAATAATTCTGCAGGTGCGACACCTGTTGTTGTAGGAGGGGTGCTTCTATAATGAAAAAGAAAACATGCTAGTTTGGTTGCTAGGGAATCTCCAATTAACTTTTTCATGCCAGACTTGAGCGTTTGAACTGCTCGCTCAGCCAGTCCATTTGAAGAAGGGTGGTACAGCAACATTTTCACATGAGTGATACCATTGATGCTGATAAACCATTGAAACTCAGCACTTGTAAATGCTGTGCCATAATCAAATACGATCGCTTCTGGTTGTCCATTAATTACAAAATTTTGATGTAGCTTTTCTATTGTAGCAGGAGATGTTGGTGACTTCACTCATATATGTCCATCCATTTTGAATGGGCAACAACAATGAGCAGAAACATTGTTCCCATGAAAGGTCCCACATAGTCAATGTGTAATCGTACCCATGGCCTTCCTGGCTACTCCCAAGGTTGTAATGGAGCTGTTGAAGGTAACTTTTGAAATTGCTGACACTGCACACAATTCTTCACTCAGCTCTCTATTTCTCCACTCATCACAGGCAACCATAGATAGCTGCATGCTATGAACTTCATTCGGGATATTCCTGAATGTGCACAATGTAGTTCAATTAACAATGACTTTCTTCCCTTTTGAGGAACTATCACTCATGCTCCCCACAATAAGATGCCACCCTGGCTGGTTATTTAATTTCTTCTGTTAAAGTATAGTTCCATTTCATCAGATACAGGTTCTTGTGACCAACCATGAAGCACTTGTTCTCATACTTGAGATAGGACTGGGTTCCTATTTTCCAGTCTCTGATCTGTCTAGCACATACCAGTTATGAGTCTAAGAAATTTAACAATAACACAAGATCTTGTGGAACTGGGACATCTTCAGCATTTCCTTGTAAAGGCAAACAACTAAGTGCAGCGGCATTTGCAATTTGATTTTCAGGCCTATGTACAAAAGTGTACTTGTTTGCTGCCAGGATCAGGGACCAATGTTGTATTCATGATGAGGCTATGGGTGGTATAGCCTTGTCCTCGCTGAACAATCCTAGCAATGGCTTGTGGTCAGAAATGATAGTAAAATGACGGATGTGTACATACTGGTGAAATTTCTTGACACCAAAGATGATTGACAGGCCTTTTTTTTCTGTCTTTGAGTATCCCTTTTTGCTGTGGTGAGAGCGTTCTTGACACATATCCTATAGGCTGTTCCATGCCATCACCCATCAGATGGGAGCACTGCTCCCACTCCATAGGGAGATGCGTCACATGTCAACACCAATTCTTTCCTCTGGTCAAAATGTACTAATAGGTTTGATGAGTGTAACAATTGTTTCACCTTAACGAAAACTTTTTTCTTGGGTGCCTCCCAAGACCAACGTTAGTTCTTCTTGAGTAGAGAATGCAGGGGGGGCAGTTCTGTAGACAAATTGGGTAAGAACTGCCCATAATAATTGATTATTCCTTGGAATGATTTGATCTCGGAGGTGTTCTTCAGCGCAGGTGCCTCTCCTATGGCTCTCATTTTTTCCTCAACCGGGTGGCGGCCCTGTGAATCTACCCAGTGACCCAAATGGATTACCTCCCTTGCTTGGAATGTGCACTTTTCTTTTTTTTAAACGCACTCCAGCCTGCAAGAAACGTTTTAAGCCTTCTTCTAAGTTAATCAAATGCTCCTTTTCAGTGAGTCCTGTCACCAGAACATCATCTAAATAAACTATAACGTGGGGCAGTCCCTGCAGCAAACTTTCCATTGTTCTCTGGAATGTGGCGCAAGCTGAGGAGATGTTGAAAGGCAAACGGGTATATTGATACAACCCTTTGTGGGTATCGATTGTGACAAATTCAAGCTTTCTCTCTCCCACGTGATCTTCCTTTATAACATCCTTCTTAAAGGTATACTGCACATTAGATAATACCATAGTTACCACATGATTATTGTTTGTTGTTGTAATAGAAACAGTTTTGGTAAGACAAAAGAAAAAGATTGGTTTAGCTATGGCTGATTGCATTCTGCATTATAATGCACAGTGTTTTCCATGGGTGCTGGGTTGCTTTCACGCTCTACCAAGCCTGCAGGCCAGTACACATGCTTTTCACATTGGCAGGGAGAACAACTCAGCTGATTTTCCTGAAGCTTTCTTTCATTCTAAGACTCGGAAAGGACTTCTATGGGGAAAACTTAAATGTTGCTGGATTTGGTGAGCTTGTCAGCATTTCTGAGCAGGACTTAAAAGTGACAGATCTGGGAGTACTTTTAGTATGGGAACCTGCAATGTGGCCTTTTTGATTAGATTACTATCTCAGCTAATGGGGTTTGATTTGTGCTTTTCAGACAAATTCGGGAACTGTTTCTGCTGGTGGGAAACACATTGGAAAGTTGTAATGTTGGTCTTTGTTTCAGGTCAGGATTTTCCCAACCTCTTTATGTTTGCAGCCAGATGGCCAGTTCAAAGCAAAATGAGCCTCTGAGGAACTGAAATCTGCATCGTTATTCTCTGCTGTGACAGTTCGGGCTTAAAAATTAACATTGAATTTACTGCAAGCCATTTACTAGAGAATACCTCAGAAGTTGGAAAATAACACATTGCCAGACCAATGTGTAAACACTAAACTACTTCAAATTGATTTACAGATTAAATAGTATAGAAGCAAAAAAAGGTAGTATTCAATGGCCAACTTTACATAATATATGAATTTATTTGTCTGTTTATAAATGAGAAACTAAAGTTTTTCTTGCAGGCTTCCCCAACAAATTCTTGAAGTAACATAGGGCTGGATAATATGGAGTTGGGGGGCGGGGGGTGGGGGTGGGCGTTGTGGTGGTGGGTTGGTGGTGTGGACAGTATGCCCCACCTAGAAACAAGGTCGGCATGGAGCCAACATGTTCCACACCAACCCACCTCGTGGCCATAAAGCGCTGTGGGGCAGATTAACAAGGGTCGAATGGGATTCCCGTCCCTCATTAGGAAGTCCTGCCCTCTGGAGCTGCCAGCCAATCTGATTGGCTGACAGCTCCAGCAATCCCAGCAGTGCCAGGAAGGTATCAGTGGCTGTTGCCAGGACTGCAGAAGAAGAAGAAGGCCAAGGTCCATGGATCCCCGAAGTAAGCAGGCCTGGGGTCTTGGGCCAGGAGGGTCTGGGTATGTTAAGGAGAGGGGCGGAGGAGGGATAAGGGTGGTTTTAAGGGAGAGAGCAGATAGGAAGGAAGGGGGGCTTTGACCTGGGGGTGTGGGTGCTGCCCCACGATTGACAAAGGGCAGCTCCTGAAGATTGGTACCCTGCTTACCTCCCACGCTTTAAGCATTTCAGTGAAAAAAATTGGGCTTTCTGCTCCCTGCTGCCCACGCCAAACATTATATAGTGTGGGCAGCATAATATCAGGGTCAATTGGCTTGATAGCATTTAAAAATGGTGGGCGGCTGGCAATTTCAGTGCCCGCCCGTCCCCTCTATTATGGGGGTGAGCTCAGGGGTGGGTGGGAAGATGGTGGGGTGGATGCCAGCCCTATTTTATGTGCACCTCCACAGGCAACATACCCACGGGGGCTTGGGGGGGGGCACGTAAAAGTCAGCCCATTACATTTGGTGGTAAGCTATGTGGGAATGTTTTCGTACAGAGCTCCATTTGGCATATATTAAAATCGAGTTGAATAGAGCATTGATACAAGACCCTAAGAGCATTGTAGGTCAGTAGGTGTTCTTTTCCTTTGATGATCAACCTATTTCTTCTCAATGGTTAGCCAATCAATTAGGAAACCATTTTTAATGTTTTGGTAGGCAAGATGGAAATGATCTGAATTGAGGCTTCAGGGTGGCCTAATAATTAATTTGATGCCCAAAAACAATTGGAAAACTGCCATGTTGATAAGGTGAGATGAAGTAAGGTGGGATGAGGCATGAGTGGAGCAAGAGGTGCTGGGCAGGATGGTGTATTATTTTTTGGGCTGTAATATAACATATCTTCAAACATGTGGGTGAAAGAAATTAATATGAAGTACCATTTGTTTTTCAAATAACTTTAATAGCTATTGTCAATCACCAATAGCTTACTGGGGGTTTGAACTAAACACATTGGTCCTGATTTTCCTATAACATCTGTAACACAGCCCAGTATAGACCAGGATCATATAACTTCATAAAACCTGAAATGTCAACATTTTCCCTTCCTCCACTGACCTGTGAAGTGTTTCCAGTATTTTTTGTTTCTGTTTGAATTCCAGTATTTGCAGTATTTTGCTTTTGTCCCCCCACCCCAACCAATTTTCCTTGGATGACTTCTTGGTCCATACTTAAAGAAAAAGGACAAGAAAAAGTAGGCCAAGACCTATAAGGCCATGTCACCATTCCCCTTACATTACTCAGCATTTTAGGGTCTTCCCCAAATGGTGGAATAGGTTTCATACCTGCAATTGGCATTAGCCCGGGAATGAGGTGGAAGTGGCATTCTTGGTACTCCTGCCTCAATTTCCCGTGGTTAGTGCTCTGCGGCCACCCATTTTCATTGGTACCCCAAGGCTTTCTCTTGCAAGATCTCTGAGTTTTAGGCCCTGAGACTGTTGGCCAGCTAACTTTCTCTTCACCCACGATTACTTCCTTAAGGCCTTAGCAAGGGGTGAAATGCACCAGAGCTATCACCTGGCCAAGGTAATGATCTGGTCGACAAAAGTTTTGATGTATCTTACACTGGAAAGAGGGCCACTAGATAATTGATCGCTATGTTTTTCAGCAGTCGTTACAGTTTTCCACAAGAATGTTTGGACATTGTTTCTAAGAGAAAATGATTTTCAAACAGATCCCTGTTTTCATCACAGTCCCCAGTGGATGAACATGTTAATTAATGCATCACAACCATTTCCAGATGTCACTTTGCTGTGGTGTTAGCCACCTCTGAGTCACAGGGTTTTGGGTTCAAGTCCCACTCCAGGGCTTGAGCACAAAATTCAAGGCTGACACTCCAGTGCAGCGACAGAGAGTGCTGCACTGTTGTTGGTGCCATCTTTCAGATGAGATGTTAAATTGAGGCCCTCAACTGTCTGCTTGGGTGGATGTAAAAGATCCCATGACGGCACTATTTTGAAGAAGAACTGAAGAGTTATCACTGGTGTCCTGGCCATTTTTATCTCTCAATCAACATCTCAATAAAGGATTATCTGGTTATCATCATATTTCTATTTATGGGAGCTACTGTGCAAATTGGCTTCCACATTTCCTGCATAACAACCGTGACTACACTTCAAAAGTAATTCATACGCTGTAAAGCTCTTTGAGATGCCTGGTGGTCGTGAAAAGCACTATATAAATGCAAGATTTCCTTTTTTTTCTTTTGCTGTCAGGAAAATTCTAACACTGAAATTTCACTCATACTGTGAGCCCAAATGAATTTGTGACTAATAGAAATGTCGCCAGTTCAGATCATTTTAGGTGTGGTGTGGTTGGTTCTCAGCATGGCTGAGTAGGTAAATGCACTAAGCAAGTTCCTAAATTGGCATCAGTATGCCTGGATTGGGTGAATCACATAAGAAATTCTTCACAAATACAACATCTTCATTTCCTATAGCAAACCTTCTAAATCTGCAAGCGTGATTACCAACTTACTGCCAGTATGCTCTCAGTTATGGACAGATTTATTCTGTGAGCCTGCGCCATTAGGAAATAAGTAAGATGACCCAAACTTGCTTCTTGTAGGACTCTTACAACCAGCAGAAAGGGAAGACTGCCATTCCATTTGTCTGCATTAGATTCAAACTCCAATTCCAGCAGTGAAAGGACAGTTGCTAACCTAGTGCATCACTTTGATGTCACATCCAGTCCAAGAGTCTGATATTTTTGTAAATGTACTTTTCCCCAGATAAATAACTATAAGGTATGACTTATGATGTTATCAGCATATTGGTTCTTAATATGTGCAGTGAATTTAAACAGTTCACAACATGGAGAGTAGATGCAACACTTTGTTCAGCGAACAAAAAAATGACAAATCTGGGCAAGCTGCTGGTTGATCCATAAATTAGGGACTGGAAACTGCTCTCCTACTTTTAGGTAGAGAGCATGAGTTGTGGATAACCATATATTGTTGATAATCAACCACTTCACTGCTAAAGTTACGAGTAATTTATGTTGATTTTTTTTTAATACAGCATTTCTAGACAGTCTTATCCTGTTTATCTTGGTATCAAAGATTGAAGTATATTTTATATTCATCTGTTCACAGACTATGGAACATCACTTCCCTACAGTTTTTGATCCTAATTAGAGGAGTACATTTCATTGGGGGACGGAGGATTGCATATTGTTATCGGAGGTGAAAATAGTTACGTTTTAATGCAGTCAACCATCAATTATGCCATTGCTGTTCTCTTCCTCACAGCTGCTACTGAATCTCAGTTCTTTTGAAACTGCTGTTTAGCGTGTAGCTGAAAGGACGGGTGACCTTGTCCTTTCATCTGTCTGTGAATTGCCATGTCTAGACTGACAAGTCATATTACCTCAACTAGTATAGATGCAATATGTGAACTTCTACACTTACATAAATAGCATTTTAAATTTCAAGTGATTCTGACTTAAGGGGCATTACAAATTACTTCAAGTTTGTCCTTTTGATTATTTAGATAACTTCAGCAAAGTTGTCTTTACAATGTAATAATCCAAATAAAATAATGTGTGAGCTCTTGTGATTCAATTAGCATAACAATATGGAACACATTAGAACAAAATAACAGAATGACCTATTGAGTTTTTTTGTTCAGCAACAATGAGTGACACAATGATATAATTGATTTTAAAAAGTATACAGGCCTTATATCAACTGTTACTAAGACCAAATGCAGCACTCAGAAAATACAATGAAGTCAGAACCAGGGAAGATATTAATTAAATCAGAATGAAGTCTCCCAGTCCAACACAATTCCTTTCATTCACACCCAATCCATTTCTATGCATTCAGTTTTAGTCGTTTGGTAGTACAGAACATAAGTATTGCTGAAAAAATACATTTTGTCGAAGTTGCAAGAATACCAATGTCAGGGGAAGCAACAACTTATACCGTATGAGAAGAGAGTGCTGATTGGTTGGCAAGTGGACTCTGATTGGTGGAGGCGTTGCCATGGAGAATGCACCAGTTAATGATGACTGACAGTTAATTGCCAAGCATTGTTTAAAATTTAAACCAGGCAGCTTGACTCTGATTGGTCAATGCATTACCTTAAATAAAGGTCCTAAACAATAAAATATAGTTCCCAGTGTTTCAGTGGGTAATCTTCTGTGTGATATAATGCTGCACCGTATAGACCAGGAAAGGTCTATAAGTTTATTCCTGTTCTGTGCTGAATTGGCAGAACTCAGCTGGAACATTTGATCTTGATATCCCTAAGCTAAAGAGGGAAAAATTCAGTCGGTGTCCTGTCGTATAAAAGGTTAATGTTTTACCTGCCAGCTGCAATGGTAGCTTTTCACACCGTATTGTCCCAATCCTGCCACATTAATAATGCATTCCCAGGAAACACGCCATTTCGATGAAGGGAGCACTCCACCATGCCATCACCTCGCTGCTTCCTCATGCCGGGCGCCATATTTAAAGTGCAGCCACGTGCACACCTCTCAATGCTACCAGCCCAAGACTGCTGCACAGAAGAAATGGCCCCAAAAGGCAAAAGACTGCAGCCTCCCTGTTTAATGATGCATCCCTTGAGCGCCATTTGGATGCAGTGGAGGCCCGCGTGATGTCCCCTACCCCTGCTCTGGCCACCGGAGGGGCAGCAACATCACTAATCCAGCATGGGAGACAGTGGCAGCAGTGGTCATTGCCAATGACCTGCAAAAGAGGGCAGTCAACCAGTGCCAAAAAAGGATGACTAGTCTCCTCCATTCTGACAGGGTAAGTCACCCTTCTCATCGCTCTCAACTCACACACTCACAAACCCATCACACATCCACACGGCCCTCACCCACTGCCAATTCAATGGACATCACCATTCACTCTTTCACACACACCTTCATTGTCCTCATCCCATCCATGGGAACACTCATCATCCACACATGCAGGGCATACTTATGACCTGGCCTGGCAGGTGTCCTCCTTACACCCTCTCCATCCCTATTCATGCAGGATAAGCTGGTGCACAGGGAGAAGTCGCAGAGGAGTGGGAGAATGCCTGAAATCAAGGTCCTCACAGACTTTGAAAACAGAGCCATCCAGCTGGCCGTCGAGGTTCTGCACCTTTCCTGTGCTGACGGTGAGGCCGGCGATACTCTAACAAGTGAGGATCCAGCAGTGCAACATCCATCAGACAACCATGCTGTGAGGGATATCTCCTGTTTCACAGGCCCCTGCCATGCACTAATTATCTCTCCTTGCTTTCGCAGGCACTTCTAGGAAACAGCTAATGGAGTTCATGTCTCAGGGCCTCCAATCAAGTCCTAAAGAAACCTCTGAAGAGAAATCTGAAGGCACTTTCATTGAAGACCTTTCACAGTGCTCACCCACACCCTCCACCAGCACAGAGACACACACCTTGGTGGGACCTAGCTTTAGAGTAGCCTCAGGATCACAATCTGGTGAGAACATCACACTTTCTGATCCAGAGCAGGCGGCAGCAGGGACTTCCCAGGTCTCCAGCACTCGGAGGACTGCTGGAAGCCAGGAATCTGCTGAGTCCGAGTCAGTTGACAAGCCTCTGGACTTGGTCATACCTCAGTCCCTGGAGCTGCAAAGGCACGCTCAGGAACATCAGGAAGGGATGGCTGCTGCACTCCCCAGATTGCAAGCTACAGTGGAGGAGTCCATCCGCCTTCAGTGATAGTGCCGGCATGCCAACGCACCAAGGTCAACACTGGTATGATGGCGGCTGCCATGGAGCACTGCTGCACGGACTGAACTCCAGTGCTGATGCCATAGTTGACCTCCAACAGTGTGCATGTGAGAGTGGTGCGGGGTAGCTCCATAACACTCCAACTGCCTCAAGGAGTCAACCAGGGCACCCATAGGGAGGAGGGTCAGCAGATGTACACCCAGGTGACTCTGGGAGTGTCCAGCCCAACTGAACTCCCTCTTCCTGTGACTGCAGCAACTCCAGCTCCACAGGCTGAGGAGGGTGCTGCTGCTACACAGCAGGACCCCGAAAGCAGGCCGGGGCCCTCCAGGTCTCAGCCCTCCAGAGGACGCCCACCAAAGTCACAACAGACAGGGCATAGCAGTCAGCAGGCTGAGTCCACCTCTGCTGTGAATGTCGGGAGAGCACCAAGATGTAGCAGCAGGATTAGGAAAGTTAAGAAGATGTAGTTGCACAGTCTGGGCATGGGTGTTACTCATTTGTACATAATGTTCACTATTGTAACTAAACTCCCAAGAATGTCTCCTTGCCTATGGTTTCTTTTTGTTAAATATGTAAATTAGTTTGTGAATGAAGGGTTCAAGAAATTTACAGAAGACTATGGATACAACTAATTGGCCCAGGTACCCACAAGCAAATGGAGAGGCCGAGTGAGGAGTAAGAATGGTCAAAGCTTTGTTGAAAAAGAATGATGATATCAACTTAGCACTGCTGAGCTACCGTTCCACACTACTTCAGAATTGGTTGGCTCCATCGGAACTTCTGTTCAGGAGAAGATTACGGGCTTAACTTCCCGTTCTTCCACATATGATTATATCATGTCTAAAAACCTCAGATACTGAGAGAGTATGGGAGAAGGAGAACGACTATTGTGAAAATCAGACCAAAAATTACAACCACTGTCACAGAGTGCATGAATTACCAGAACTCAAACCAGGTGAATCAGTCTGGGTTAGGGACCAGTATAGAGAAGGCCAAGAACTGGAAAAGACACGAAGTCTGAGATTTTACCTTGTCGAGACTGAGAATGGGATAGTGAGAAGAAATAGAAGCGCACTCGTATCAACAAGAAGATCACCATCCATTGAATGGACTAACTACCATTTGATCAGGAAGACAACCTGAACAGAGAACCAGTAGTCTCTGAAAATTTACATACCACTCTACAGAGTTTGAGAGAGAACATGGAGAACCTGAATCCTATGCAATCTCCGAGAGAGATGCAAACGAGATCGGGGAGATTGGTGAAACCTCAATAACGCTTATCTCTGTGAACCAGTGATGAAGACAAAGACTTCCGAGGGAGATGTAGGATAATGTAAATAGTACTTAGAGTTAGAGATTGGGGAGAGATGTAGTATAAAAGATTAATGTTAAATATGTAAATATATAGTCTGCATCATCAATGATGTAAAATCATATGACAACAGAGCATGGAAAGAGATACTTCTCTGTAGAGCATCATACTGAGTCTGTATTGTACATAGTTAGTATAATGTTCAATATAAGACCAACAGCATTGTCTCCAGCATTATTTTTAAGTCCAGATCCACAATGACTACATCTAGCAGCCACAACAACAATAACAGATGTCCCTGCTCTTTCTTGCTATTCAGTGATACATACTGGAAAGTGTAAGAAAGTCAAATGATTAAGGATCAAGTTTGGCCGATGTTCACTGTTCGTACATGAAGAACATATACACAAAGCTGCCATTGCACTTGAACATCCAGCATGAATCATTCACCCTCATAGAGACCAAGTAAGGAGGATCTAAAAAATGGGAATCAACACTGCTAATTAATAAAGTGTTCAAAAGAAATTGGGGGAAAAAGAAAAGCTTGGGTAACTTACCACTGTCACAAACCCAGTTCAACCTGTTGTGCTTGAAATTCTATCATATATACTGTGGAGATGATGGGTCAATTTCTTTCGTATTTTTAGCCCAGTTTTCTTTGTGGTCATGGCAGGAGCAGAATATCCAATGTGTCTTTGTCATTGTGTTACTGAGGATAGGAGACCTCTGCCTTCAAATATAAGAAAACTGAGCAGGCTTGGGATGGAGGTACAATAATCAGCTACAATGAGGAATCTGAATGGCATTCGTAGACCTTAGGTTCTGGAAGTGGAGGTACATGGCAGAACTTGGGAAGAATAGAAAATTAAAAGCACATGGGAGAATACTAATTGGCACCAATTAATTAAGGATGATTAATTGCAATTCAGATCAATTGTTAGAGAGGGAAGAAAGCTGGACCGGGTTATAAAGACATATGTTTTTAACAATAGTAATGAAGACTAGTGCTCCAGAACTAACCTCGCCTCTCTAGCCAAACTGTTCCAGTACAGCTGCAACCCAGCCATCTATTCAACAATGTGGAAAATTGCCAGGTATGTCCTGCCCAAGAAAAGCAGGACAAATCTAAAGCAGCTAATTACATCCTATCAACGTACTCTCAATCATCAGCAAAGTCACAGGATAAGTCAACAATAGTGCTATCAAGCAACATTAATCACCAATAACCAATCATTGATGCTCATTTTGGACAAAGGAGCTAAACTCCAGAGGTGAGGTGAGAGTGACTGGACTTAACATCAGGGCACCATTTAACTGAATATAGAACCAAGGAACCTTAGCAAAGCTGACAATAGATGGGGGTTATTGGGAAAGTCTCCAATGGCTAGAGTCTTACCTAGCACAAAGGAAGATGGTTGTGGTTGTGGATGACCAATCACTGTAGCCCTAGCTGCAGAAGTTTCTCAGGGCAGCGTCCTACGCCCAAACATCTTCAGCTGCTTCATCATTGAGAGGGTGCAGAGAAAATTTACTAGAAAGGTATCAGGAATGTAGGAATTCAGTTATTTAGAGAGAAATTAAGCTGGTGTTGCTCTAGTTAGAACTGGGAGGTTGAGGGGAGATTTAACAAAGATGTTCAAAATCGCAAAGGGTTTTGATAGGCTTGTTCTGTCCCAGCGTATTATGAACTTTCAGTTAATACTTCTAAAATTGGACACAAACAGACTATTTAAAATGGCTGCTGCAAATCATGTGACCTTTGGCATTTTGAGCTTCAGACAGTCCTAAGTATCAAGTGAATACCCAATTAAATATGGACATTCATAGCCATCTAGTGAATTCACATATCCCTTTGTTTAAAGATGGATCAACACCAAAGAACTATAGAATTCTAGCCAGCCTGTCCCTCTGTTTTCACCCTGATCAAAAGGGAACATCAAAACTCAATGTAAGGTGAATGTGAAATTATCCAATCACCTTCCATTGCATTATGATGGTCCCTCACCCAAACTAGAATTGCTATCTCAAACTCACAAGGTGTTAAACAACACTGAATGATTGGAGTCAACGTGCACACCACCCTTTGTTTGGAAAAAGGACTTTGAACTTGCGGAAGTCACATGATGAGGAAAATATTTTTATTGCCTGCTTTTAAATCAGCTAGAAGTTGCTTGCAGGCTGAGAGTTCCACTGAAAGCCATCAAACTAGCTTTAAGTCATCCAAGCAACAACAATACCTTGAAAGTGGGAGATCCTATTAGAGAAAAGAGCTCTCCCCAACCTGTTCTAACTTTCAGTTCACCTGATTACCAACCTCCTGGAAATCTGACTACAAGAAACCTCACAACTTACTGAGAATCCTTCACTTTACCACACCTTCAACTTAAAAGCACCAGCTTCATCTAAGAAACTACGGGCCAGCCACAAAAGACACTGAGGCAATTATAAGCTGTAACAGTATTTTACCTTTACCTGCATCTAATATTTGTGTATGAGAGTGTGAGTGAAACAAGTGAGTGAAACATTGCATTATTTTCATGGTAGGTGTGTGATAATAAATAACCTTATTTATTTTAAAACTCACAAAAAGCTTGTTACCAGAATTATTTAATTGGGACACTCACTCTGAGGGTAAGAAAGCACACACTTCGTACATACAAACATATTAATCGCAGGCAGTAAAAAGAAACACATAGGGCAGAATCTTCTATTCGGCGTGCGGGGGTGGACCCCACATGCCAACGTGTAAAATGATGCGCGGTAACGTCAGGCATGCGTCCCAATGTCACTGCGCGTCATTCTGATCTTCTGTTCGGCAGGCACGCACCAGAGTCGGTTGCGCGCCAGCCGAACTGTCAAAGGCATGTTAAGGCCATTAATCAAGCAATTAAGCCAATTGAGAAAGCTGCCCGTCCAACCTTGAGGTTGGCGGGCAGGCGAAGAGCCTGGGCAGTCTTCACATTTTTCATGAAACCTCATCCACGGGCGGGATAAGGTATCATGAAGGGTTTATAACATTAATAAATATTTTTGGAACATTTGAAAAACTTGTCCTAGCTCATGTGATGCTGTCACATGAGGGGACATGTGTAAATGATGCGAAAGAGCGCAGGCCAACTTCTCCATCCTCCCCCTGCCTGCACAGGTAGCGCTCAGCACTTCTGGGCACACGCCACGCCAATTAAGGCCCGCCCAAGCAAAATGGTGGTGCACAGCCGATCACTGGTGGCGATCGGCTCTGCGCCTGCTCCCAACCAGCCTGCTCGACGGGGAGAAAATTTTCCCCATACCTTCTGTCCGTGACGGAATAAATAAGGAAAAACTATTTCCAAGTGGCAGAAGGATTAGTAACTTGAAGACCAAGATTTAAGGTAATTGGCAAAGGAACCAGAGTTGAAATGAAAGGAGATTTTTTTTACCCAGTGAGTTGTTATGATCTGGAATGCACTGCCTGAAGGGGTGATGGAAGCAGATTCAATAGTAACATTCATAAGACAAAAGAATAAAAAAGATGAAGGGGAAAAGTTTTCATGGCTATGATGAAAGGGTAGGGAGTGGGACTAATTCTAGCTCTTTCAAAGGCATGTTAGACTGAATGGCCTCCTCTGTGCTGCACCATTCTATGACCTTGCCTCCTTTATAAAGTCAGAAGTGGGATTTTCCACTGACATTTCCATCGTGCTTATTTCCACTTGCAATTCATCAGAAAATGCAACAGTCTATCTCCAACTGCAGCAAGACCTAAAATGTATGCAGGTTGGCCACATCTGTGCCACACACATGCCAGGCATCGACTATCTCCAACAAGAAAAGGCTAACAATGTTCTCATGACATTCAATGGCATTACCATCTCTGGGAGTCATTTATTTTACAGTTTATGCTCATAAATCATCTCAAAAGAAATAGCATAGTTTGATGTTGTCTATATTTGCCTACTATGCAAGTGAAAGCTAGCAGGTTTAACAATGTGTCAGCTGCAGATCTCACATGAATTTAGTTAATGAGAAACAGCAAGTAGATTACAGTAATAAGTTTAGCACATGTAAATGAGCTAACATTCCTTGTTAAGTAGGACTGCTTGTAAACATTTTGACCCTCAACTATCTTTAAATGTGGAGGTGTGACAAGTCTATCTTCTAACTATATGCTTACGGTATCTGTTGCTAGCATTCCATCTCTTATAGTTCTGAGGAAAGAGGAGAGAGCACTATGATATGCCTCCATTTGAGTTCTGGAAACAGGAGCTACTTGGGAAGAAATGCTAGGCTGCCAAGCAAGTGTCAGGCAGCCGTGCAGACATAAACTATAAGGCTCCTTCAGCAATAAAGGACAGAGTATTAAAAACAGTCTGTAAATGCTTTCACTCTAAACTGTTACTCATTGAAGCTTGGCCAATAGATAGTATCATGCCCTTCCTGAGCCTGTGTCCTAGGAGGTCTGTGGAAACATATCTGCTTGGTGCATTCATGCAAATTATTACCTACAGCCAAGGATGCTGATAAATAAGAAGTGCTGCATCTGGGCTGTGTGTGCAAAATGAGATCACAGTTTAAGAAAAACAATGTGGAGAGAATATTAAAGATTGAAATAAAATAAGGAACTGGAGCAGGTTTGTGAAGGAAGCCAGAGACATCTGAGGAAATTCCAACAACACAAATGCAGTCTATTGAAGAGATATTGAAATTAAGTTTCTCAGGGATGCCTTAGGTTTAAAGAAATTACAGACAACAGTCTGTCAGCAATTTTCTTCTCCAATAAAAAGATTAATTTAAAGTTGTGCTCTCAAATCACCAGGCACACTCAAAATCAGTGGCTAGTAAAATTTTATATAGTTGCTGTTAATCCTCCAATTGCAGTTTTCATTCATTGTATACAGAAGCCCCCTGTTGATATTTTCCTTAACATTTACAGGAATAGGCATTCCACAGAAACACATTTATTTGACTTAAAGACTGTGAACACGAATTTATCCAAGTTTTTTAACGTTGACAACTCTTATTTTTAACAATATTTGATAAGAGCTTGGCCTCAATTTTAACCTCCATTGTTAAGTGAGGATGGTGTGTGGAAGGGGTTAAGATTTAGCTGAGTTCACTTAGTGGCTTGAGCCTTTGTTCTCACCCAGTACCTTTGCCAACATTCAAGTTGGCTGATGCTCTCGCTACTTTAAATTCAAAAGTTGCAGCCCAATGATGTCATCAGTGTCTCAACATTATTTTAGCACTGAGTCAGGAGGGGTCCCTGCATTCTGTGGATCCTGATTGCCAAACCATGGTCATATGTTCTTTAGTGAAGGAAACCTGTCATCCTTACCTGGTCTGGCCCACGTGATCCCAGACCCACAGCAACGTGGTTGACTATTAACTGCCCTCTGAAATGGCCCTAGCCAGCCATTCAGTTCAAGGGTAACTCGGGGTGGGCAACAAATGCTGACCTTGCCATGAATGTCCTCATCCCATGAAAGAATAAATTTTTAAAAAATGAGTCAAAGGTGAGTTTAGGGAAATGACTTTTGGATCAGGAGGAGAGAGAATGTTCCTTCCAATCACAGCAACTCGGGGGTACGTGCCCACAGATTGTTGAAAGTGGCAGGGCAGATTGAGAAAGTTGTTAAAAAGGCACATATAAAGGCTTTATGAATAGAGGCATAAAGTATAAAAGCAGGGAAGTTATGCTTAATCTTTATAGATTATAAATTATAAATTATTCGTCCTCAGCTGGAGTATTGTGTCCAATTCTGGGCACTGTACTTTGGGAAGGATGTGAAGACTTCAAAGAGGATGCAGAAAAGCATTATGAGACTGGTTCCAGGGATAAAAGATTTCAGTTACCTGAATAGATTGGAGATGCTGTGGTTGTTTTTCTTAGGAAGGACAAGGTTGAGAGGAGATTCGATAGATGATTTCTAAATCATGAGCAGTTTAGACAGAGTGGATAGAGTAGATAAAGAGAAATTATTTTCATTGGTGGAAGGACTGAGGCCCAGAGGACAAAGATTTAATGTGAATGGCAAAAGAACCAAAGACATCATGAAGAATAACTTTTTCACCCATTGAGTGGTTAGGATCTGAAAGTGTGGTAGAGGCAGATTCAATCATAACTTTCAAAATGGAATCAGATAAGCACCTGGGGAAAAAAGATTGCGAGCCCATGGGGAAAGGGCAATGGATTAGGTCTAGCTTAACTGGTCTTGCAGAGTGTCGGTATGGATTCAATGGACCGAATGGCTTCCTGTGCTGGAACAATTTCTACGGGGTGGATTTAACGGGGGTAAGGATTACGCACTCCCCCTGACCTAAAAGACGATCAGCACCTCACCGCCATGAAATCTGGCTTTAATTAATGTAGAGTGGAACTTCCACCCCTCAGGGACAGGAAGTCCCACCCTAGAGAGATGTCAGCCAATCTGACTGGTCAGCAGCTCTGTAGTCCCAGCAGGGCAAGAAGCCAATTGTGGCCAATGCTGGGATTACAACCAGTTCCCGAGAAGAAGCAAAGATGTCCCCCAGGCTTCAGGTAAGTCCAAGGATTTTGGGTGCACATGGCTGGGAGACCCCAGTGAGGTGGGAAAGTGGGGTGGAGAGGTTGGGTTAGAGAGGCCAGGAGGGTTGGGATAGAGGAGGGTGAGCTCTTGGGGAAGATGCCACAAAGGAGGTACCCCCACCCCCTTCCTGCCCGACAGCAGTCTGCACTGTCAAAGCTGCTGGGCTGTTCACTTTACTTCTGCTTCCCCTCGCAGACTCAAAAATTGAGGTGGAAGCAGAAAGAGGCCCTTAAGTAGCAGATAATTTGTCCACTTAAGGGCCTCATTAGGCCTCAGGGTGGGTGGGCTGCCTGACGCTTACGCGCCCACTGTACCATGGGGCACAGGTTGGGGGTGAGCGGTAAGGTGGTGGGCTGACCACCTACTTTATTTTACGTGCCTGCTGGCCCTCAAATATGCCAACAGAGGGGCTGTAAAATTCACCCTAATGATTCTAAAAGCCTTGCCTCTCTTTATGGTATTGTCTGTCAATGCCTTTGTTCAGCACTAGTTTTATGCCAAAGTTTATTCCCTTGAACCCCATGGTCTAAGCATCGCGAGTGATTTCCTACTCTCGCCCGTTAGCTGTGACATCAGTCCTACCAGCTTTAGGTAGGATCGAGTGCTGGACAATTTAAATGAGTCCTATGATTTAAAATGACATGGACCATTTTATGCAGCTGGGAACAAAAGAACAGAAGAAGAAAATGGCTCATGAAATTTTAATGGAGTCAACTTTGAAAATATATAATGCAAAATATCTGAGGTGTAGAGCTTACACTTATGTTCATCAATAGTATCAGTGCAATTAAGACAGACTCAGCTGAATAAGCACAAAAGCTCGATGCATTTTAAACTTAAATGGTTATGCCCAAAACCAGGTGTATTCATGTTTTCTGGTTCAACATTTAGCTTGCTCAAATTAAGCCCTGGCCACAAAATTGGCCACGTGCCAGAACAAAATTGCAATATTCTACCAATTGTGCTACTTCAGGAAGGCTTTTCGCCAGTCAGCTGTGCTTACCTCAGGTTGGCACATAAACTGGATCATAAAATCAACAATGTTTAGGTGAAAACTTCGAGCTTTAATGCAACCACAAAATCAAGCTGTACAATAAGCAAAACAAAATGGCTGTGCCCACATGGGAGCAGGCTCCTAGCCACCACAGGGCAATAACATATAATGACGTGGCTTCTTTATTTTTCTCTTCCCTGTATATCAACTTTCCATCTTGTATGAACTAACAATGCCAAACAATACCAAAATGAAAACAAAAAGCTAAAAGCTCTTACTCAGTTCTGCCGAAGGGTCATGAAGACTCGAAACGTTAACTGATTTCTTCTCCACCGATGCTGCCAGACCTGCTGAGTTTTTCCAAGTAATTCTGTTTTTGTTTTGGAATACCAAGATGAATATATGCAAACAGCTTATTTGCATCATAATGAACTCTCAAGCAAACATATGTGCCAAAGGATGCAACATCCTAAACGTAAGAAACAAAAATGTCTCTCCGAAAGGTAATCCAAACACACACATAAGAATCACAGCAAACATGTACTGGGGTACAAACACAAACACATTTCACAGGGGTGGACTACCCTCCAGCCACTGGAGTTTATTCTGTTCCCAATATTAGCATTAATTCTGAAATATAAAATCTGTTAGATGATTTGGGAGGCTTCTGTGAAGGGTTGAACATCGCAAAGCAGGCACTGAGGGAACAGGGCTAGTGGTACACATAGACAGCTGGCTAGGCATGCTAAAATCTAGTACTATAGAATCAGTGGCCTGAGCTTGGGGTGACAAAACCAAATTGAATGGCTGCATTAGAACAGGGGCCTGAGCTGGGGACTGTAAGACTGGACCAGGCTCTGGATCAGGCATTGGCATCTCCACATTAGGGTGCAGCTCAGGGGTCTGTCCCTAAGTTAAAGATTGGGACAGGACCGAGGGACCTATTGTAGGCTGTGGAGTTGTGTGGTTGACCCCATAGTTGACAACATTGGAACTGTGAAAGGTGTAGAGAGCTCAACTGGCATGTTAGGGTATGCAGAAATGGGCCAGATGGGTGGGGACCATAAAACCATAGCTGGAAGTGGAGCAGATCACAGAACCAGTGCAGAAGGAAGGGACCTTGTAGCATTAATATCTCTTGACTCGATAACTTGTGTTACATAGCTGGGAACCAATGAATTGTGAATTACTGCACCAGTTGTCTTCGACAGAGGTAACCAAGTAGCATTGATGGGCCTGTGACTTGTTGCCAGTGGCGTGAAGGTAGACTGGATCACCAACATCAACTGATATGAGTGTTTGTTGCACTCCTAGGGGGACCTTGGATTTCTGACTATAAGGCTGATTGACCTGGAGGAACCCACGTTGAGCCTCAATAACCCTGTCATCGGATAGGAGAATCTGCACATTGGTAAACTGGCCTCTCTGTGACCATAATTCTCTCACGGAAAGACCTTGGGAAAAAGGCGTGAGGTGAGTTGTGCAGTGGCAATAGAGGGCTAAATGTATAATAGGGCCTCCATGTGGTTAATGACATAGAAGCTCACCCTTCAGTGGCCGTGCTGCCTTCTCTGCTACCAGGTTCTGTTGGGGTTCTTTCATCTGCCGAGCTCAATGGTAATGTGGTGTTCCTGAAGCAGCTTATCTCCTAACAGGGTGGAAAACCCAGGGGCAAGGTCAGTCTGTAAGACAGTTTGATGGATGAAATCCAATGTACAACAGGAGGAGAGCAATCCTTACAGTATCATGACATTCATTAGCAATGATAGAAGCAGCTAGCTTACAGCTAGTGTGTAAGAAGTAACATACTCTCATACAACTAAAGTGAGTCTGTTGCCATAGGTCACATACAGGGTGGATGCAATGCCCTGCTTCTCAACAGCCCAGAGCTGATCGTCTGGACAGGGGAAGGAAATGATTTTAGCAGATGAAAGAGCAAATTGTGCCAAATGGAAGCTTGTGTGTGGAGATCTTCTGTCCACTTGATCCTTTTACTGCACTGACCTTCGGCAATAACAGCGTCCAAGGGGGTTCACCATGTATAGCTGACTTTACTGAGGAAGGGCCTTTGAAAGCATCCTGTAGGCTCCAATGAAAGATCGCATGCCAGAAACCTTCTCCAGTGGAGAGCAGGTGGAGAGGGTGGCCACAACATGTGGGATAAGTTGCAAGGTGTCCTGGGATCAAATCTATCCCAGAATTGTTACAGTCTTAGGGAAGGTGACAGTTTTAGGTACAGATAGGCACAGGTTAAATTGTGATAGAGCATGTAGTACACATTGCTAATTCTAAAGAAGTTAATCAGAACTGTAACCACCATAGTAGAGGTCATCTGCAAGTTTGTTAACTATACTGTTCTCTAGAAGATCACCTAGGACAAGGCATGTCAATTCACCAAGGATAGTTTCAGATCCAGGCAAGCCCATGGCAGACTAAGTGCATACATGAACACAGGGTGTACTTCCATGGTACTTCATGGAAAGTTGCGCTCATGGAATCTGGTAAAAAGCATTGGTCAGATCTGTTGCAATGATGTTTTTAATCTTGTGTAAGTTTGAGTCAACATGAGGCATGAGTGAAGGTTGCGGCTTACAGTTGTCACAAAAATAATAAATATAATAATTCTTATTATATTATTGTGATTTATTGTAAAAGTAGGTTAATAGTGGGGTTTAGATAGTTTCTGTGTGTGTGTGGGGGTGTGGGGATTTAATTGAATTAGAGACAGTTGGTCTGGAGGCTTTGACTCATCAAAATAAGTTAGGTTTGAAATGCTAAATACGTAAACATGGCTGAAGTTTTAGAAGGTGAAGTGAGGATAATTTGCATTTTTAGATAAATCAGGGTACTTTGAATGTCAAAGAGATGGTAGGATGTTACACCTAGCTGGAAAAGGCCAAGCAGTGTATTTATTTTTCCCAAAGGTTACTGACAATATGAGCACCATGAATAGATTTATATTATGAGAAAAGTAGAGTTCCAAAGAAATATGGGAAAATGGAATTTACATTAAAAGGGAGAAACATATTTAAAGGAGATTAAAGCTATATGTCAGGGAAGGCATTGCAAGATCTACCAGGAGTGTGAAAAGCCTCCAGTAGTTGTGCATTGAGCTTGCTGTCTACAGAAACAGAAGCTGGGAAAAGCCATTTTGAATTTTACACTCCAGGTATTGTGTTAACTGGCTGGAATCTATTTAAAATCTAATTTTTGTTATTTACTGTTGCCTTAGCAGGGGTGTAACTGGAAGGCAGACTAATTAGGGGTTATTATAGTAATAAATTGTAGACCTATGTATGTGCTTGAAATCTTTTCTTTTGTTAATAAATGTTTAATTTAGTTTTCTAAAAAAATCCCTGAAGTCTAGGGTAGACTTATTACTACTGAATTCAGGCCACGCATCTCAAAATAAATTCAAATTGCAAAACAGTTGTGACTGCGTGATCAAGTTTCCCTCATGGATTTGATCTGCCTTGCACACATCACCTTCTGCATCATAACGCTGTAGCACCACCTAACATCAATGAATGCTATGACAAGTTGAAAAGCCCCATTTGACTTCTTCATAAGAAATGATGGGTTAAGGCACTCCTCAGTGATCCCCACATCTTCAGGTCGAGCAAAGCCTCCAAAGCCTCTACTGCCAACAGTTTTCCCCAACACAAGCCATGGAACTACATGACACGAGGCCCCCTCTGTTTGCCTCAGCCCTTCATTCTATGGCCCTTTTGACATCTAGCAATGATAGCACACAAGTTATCTTGTTGGTATAACCTAAAATCACAAATGTAAAGTCAACAAACATACAAACAACAGAAAAAAATCACCCCAGTGACCCATAAGTGTATCTAATGTCATGAAGCCTTGCACTCCCTTCCACTTCTATCGGCTAGCTGCCTCCCCCTGTGGCTGAGGATAAGGTGGAGGCAGCCTGCTCCCTTGTTTCTGCTTTTGGCTGAGATGCCTGTGATTTCCATCCTCATCCTGGTGGTTCCCATGGGGGCTCCTCCACAGTCTGCTGGGCTGTGCCCTTGCAGGGGCAGCTTCTGTCACAGGGCCTTGTAAAATGGATGGTTCCTGAGTTGGAGGGGCTGATGTGGCGAGGGATGATGCCAGTGACCACAGAGGGGTGGACCCCTTATCAGCCTCTTCACCTGCATCAGCCCTTTCCGGCCTCTCTTGCATGCTGGATGAGGCCAATGGCACTGTCTCTTCATGCACTTCTGCACCATCTGTGACATCGTGCAGTCAGTGCTATAGAGATTCACTCTCTTTCTGTATCAGTCAGTGCACTGCTCTTGCCTCATTGTGGTGCTGCATATGGCTCTCCAAAAGGTTTGCCACTTGCTCAATGGAGGAGCTCAGGCACTCAAAGCCCTGACACACTACAGAGCACCTGTGCTGTATGGACTCCTCCAGCATCTGCCCATGGTTCCACAATGCCTCAGGGATTTCCCACATGCGGGAACTCCTCTGCCTCTGATGCTCCAGAGAGACCCTCCTTGTTTGTGACACCTGAGTTCCAGCATCTTCTCCCGGTGGACCATGGCTGTGACTGCCCTCTGTCCTCTGAGGGGAACTGCCTATAGCTGACTCTGCTTCACTTTCCTCCTCCTGCTCACTTGTGATGTGCGGTTCTCCCAGTTCTAATCTAGATTTGAGGCTGAACCAAGGTGAGCGTGTCTGTGCTGGTGGAAGGTGTGGAAAAATGATGTGACGGTGCAGGCGCAGGGACATCTCTCTCCACTGAGGAAGGCAGCAATGACTAGGCTAGTACACTCTGTTCCCCCTCTGCAAGTGACCCTATGGGAACCACAAGAAGGTGAGGATGAGAACTCGGGCTACCCAGCAGGTGCCTTAGCACAGCCAAACGAAAAGGTGACAGCATTTGTAGAGCCACGTGGATGCTGGGCAGGAGTGGCCTCCATGCCCTTTACCTGTTGATTGAGTTATCAAATGACCTGGCTCTGAATAACCTCCCATCTTGTCATTGCCCACAGCTTGACACAATGATAGCTGCACCCTCTCCAGCACTGCCTCTTCCATAGGAGTCAGTGTGTGTGGAGCTGTAGCTCATCACCACCTGTCTGAGACATCGTTCTGGAATTATCCACTCTCTTCTGCTACAGGATGAAGAGAGAAAGGTTTATGAGAAGGCTGCCATCCCTCCCTCACTCATTCCAGCATGACATTCGTATGAGGTGGTGCGCTCCTCACTGGTGTTCCCTGTCCAATGTGTTCCATATGTGAGGGTTGCTGACGTCTCATTGATGCAAATGGCCACTTGATCTGACAATATTAAGGAGAATTATGAACACTCAGTCTGCTCAGCACATGTACATGCAGATATTTACAGAGTTAAAGATCTGTTACCTGGATGTCATTTGCCACTCACCGTTCCAGACCTTAGCAGATCATTGAAGCATTTTCTGCACTGCTCCCATGTCTTCCTGATGACTTTTTGGCTACCGACCTGCATCGTCACCTCTATCCATGCTCAGAGGATTTCTCTTTCTGGACGGAGGGAAGAGCACACCTCTCCCCTCGGCGACAGCCTCTGTCAAAGCCTCAAGGGAGGCATTGGAAAGGAACAGGGATGACCTTGGACACCTTGCCCAGGTCAGGACTGACCCTCTGAGTTCCCTGCTGCTCCAAACCTTCAGACAACAGAAAGTCTAGTCATGGCTGCCTTTTGCCTTTTAAAATTGCCCTATGTAACAAGATCCCATTTCCATGCTCCTCCTGGTGCCACTAATTGGGCGCCGAACTCACCTCCGGGCCAATTTGGGCCTTTGCATTTACAAATCAAATTACATCATTGGCGCTAACATGGTGTGGGGTTGGGACATGAAAACATAGGATTGCACAGGATATATAGCACAGAAACAGTCCATTCGGCCCAACCATGCCAGCATTTATGCTCCATTACAGCCTCTTCCCATCTTTTCTCATCTAAATGTCTCTTCGTAACCCTCTATTCCCTTCTCCCGCATAAGCTTGTCTAGCTTCTCCCTAAATGCATCTATGCTATTCACTTAGACCACTCCCTGTGGTAGCGAGTTCCACATTCTCCCCGCTCTTTGGGTAAATATGTTTCTTCTGAATTCCCTGTTGGATTTCTTGGTGACTATCTTATTATTGATGGTGTATAGTTATGCCCCTCCCCACAGGAAGAACATTCTGTATCCACTTTATTAAAACTATTCATAATTTTAAAGACCTTTATTAGGTCAATTCTGAGCCTTCTTTTTTCAGCCTGTCTATCCATTCCTGATGTGTAGACCCACACATATCTGGTATCATCCTTGTAAATCTACCCTGCAACCTCTCCAGTGCCTCTGTATGTTTCTTATATCAGAAAAGAGAGATGGTGGGAGTTGGAGGAAGGATTATGTAGAAAAAATAGGGAATTAAGTAAAAATCATAGAATAGTAATCATGGGAATTTCAACTTCCCTGACATTAATTGGCAGAAGAGGTTGGCAAAGGGGATAAGAGAATAGAGTTCCCAAAATGCACACAGGACTCTTTTGTAATTCAATATATAAAAAGCCCAACAAGGGAGGATTCACTATTGGATCTAGTAATGGGGAATGAGCCAGAACAGATAAAAGAAGCAGAAGTGGGGAAACATCTAGACAATAATGACCATAATATAATATGCTTTAAGATGGTGATAGAGAAGGACACATATATGATGAAAACCAGGTTAATAGTTTGGAGATGCGCTGATTTCAAGATGCACTGAGGATAGAACTTGGGAAAATAAAACAGGCAAAAATATTGCTAAACAATCATGTAGAACAACAATGGGGAATATTTAAAACAATGTTCAACAGAGTGCAGGAAAATTATATTCCACTAAAAGAAAAGAACAAACTAAACACTAGTGAGGCTCCATAGTTGAATAAAGACATGGGAACAATTGAGAGTCAGGACAGAGGCATACATGAAGTACATACACAGCAGAGGGGTGCATGCTAAGCGAGAATATGAGGAGATAAGGAAAGATGTAAAAAACCAATTAGGAAGGCAAAGAGGAACAATGAAATTAAATTATCAAAGAGCATAAAACAAAATAGTAAAATGTTTTACAGACATATCAATATAAAAAGGAAGGCTAGGCTGGGAATAGGACCATTAAGGGATGGGCAAGATAACACCACAGACAATGATAAAGAGATGGCAGAAAAATTAAATAAATATTTCGCTTCAGTACATCTGAGGGAGATAAAACAGATAGACATGCATTGAATGATGAGATGAGCAATGAAATAAGTGCATTTACAATAAAAAAGTAATGTATTGAATAAACTAAATAAATTCAAACAGGGTATAGCCCCTGGTCCAGAAAGATTGCATCCATGTATTTTAAAAGAATCTTGGCAAGAGAGAGCAGAGGCATTACTACACATATTTAATAGTTTGTTAGAAGAAGGTGTAGTGCCACAGGACTGGCTGATAGCTAATGTAATTTCTCCACTTAAGAAGGCAGATGGAACATGTGCCAGGAATCATAGATCGGTCAGCTTAACATCAGTGGTAGGGGGAAACAATGGGATCCTTACTAAAGGATTGAATGGGTGAACACCTACAAATGAGAAATGTTATAATGAATAGTGTCATGTATGTGTTCCTTTTTACTGCCCATGATCAGTGCTTTTGTATGTAAGGCGTTTGTGTTTTCTTACCTTCAGAGTGAGTGTCCCGATTAAATAATTCCAGCAGCAAGATTTTTGAGAGTTTAAAAATAAAAAAAGTTATTTATTATCACAGATTCACCCCAAATTTAACACAATATTTTACTCACTCATCACACACACAACCCACACACACAGAGATTAGATACAGAAAAAGGTAAAATACTGTTACAGCTTATAATTGTCTCAATCTCTTTCGTGACAAGCCTGTAGTCTTTTTGATGAAGTTGATGCTTTAAAGTTGAAGTGAAGGTCTGGTAAAGTGAAGGATTCTCAGTAAGCTGTGAGACTTTATGTACCAATGCTCTTTAGGGAAGGAAATTTGCCATCCTTACCTGGTCTGGCCTACATGTGACTCCAGGCCCACAGCAATGTGTTTGACTCTTAAATGCCCTCTGAACAAGGGCAATTAGGGATGGGCAATAAATGCTGGCCTAGCCAGCGATGCCCACATCCCATGAATGCATTTAAAAAAAAACTTCCAGGAGATTGGTTCTCATCTGAACTCTCTTTTCAACAATACTCAAGTACTGCAATTATGTTATCCCTAATAAGTACAGCTACTCCGCCTCCTCCTTTTACCTGTTTTCTAAATATGGTACACTCTCCATGTTTACTTCCAAGTCCTGATTTTTCTGAAGCCATGTCTCAGTAATTCCTACCACGTCTGGTGCCCCCCAACACGTGATTGCTTTCAGATCCCCTGTTTTGTTGCAAACATTGTGTACATTGCTGTACAGACATATTAACTCATTTTTAATATGATTTCCTCTCACTTTATGTTTAACCATATTTTTAGACTCCTATTCTTTAACTCTTTATTCCCTTGCCATCAATGTCCTCCCTTACATTATTCCATCCAATGCTCTCATGCCCTGTTTTGTTACATTTAGGCTGCTTTATGTTTGTTGTAGGTCATTCACCCAATCTTAATAGTTTAAAGCTTTTGCCACCTCCCTTACCCTTTCCACCGTGACACAGGTCCCATCCTGGTTCAAGTGGAGCACATCCAATTGGTACAGCTCCTTCCAGTCTGAGAACTGGGGCCAGCATCCGATGAAAACCAATCCCTTTTTCCCACACTAACCGTTTAGCCAGCAATCTAGCTTCTGGGTTTCTGACCTCGGATTGAATCAGATTAAAATCATGTGAGAATTGAGAAAAACTTTCTTGCAAGTATCACACATCACCAGTGCGATATTCTTTTGCTCTGAGGGCAATTGATGATAAATCTGAAATATGGGCCTGAATTTTATGCACATCATGTGTGCATGATCAGCGGGCCTGGAAGCGGATGTGTTATCCACTCCCACCCGCGATCACAACCTGGATGCGATTTCATGCTGGCTGGACAATTAAGGGCCGGCCAGCAGGAAATGCGCCTGGACATTGGCTCAGCACAGTCAGTGGTGTCCAATGGTGACACAGAGGCAGAATTTAAAAGAACACAGGCAGCTCCCTGAAGGCTGCCAGGGTTGGGGAGGAGCCTCAGGGAGCTGTCAACAAGAGAGTGCAAGAACGCATGCTTGGCAGGAATGATGGCTTCAGCGCCCACTGGATGCGCCAGGTGGGAGGGCAATTCCAACAGGCACTCTGCCCCCTGGTTCTCTGATGAGTGCATGGGCACTCTAATGGAGGCAGTGAGTGCCTGGCATGACACTCTCATGTGGGATGGCAAGAGGAGGCCACCCCACCAGACGAAGAAAGCATGGACAGAGGTGGCTGCCCAGGTGACCAGGCATGATATTGTGCTCCACACATGGTCCATTGCTGGAAGCAGTTCAATAATCTTCTGTGCTCTGCAAGGGTGAGCACCAACTTGGCATTGGTATGAAATAAAAACAGAGAATGCTGGAAAAACTCAGCAGGTCTGACTGTATCTGTGGAGAGAGAAACAGAGTTAACTTTCGAGTCTGTATGACTCTTCTTCTGAACTAAAGAGAAGTAGAAATGTGATGAAATTTATATTGTTTAAGGGGGGTGGAACAGGTGAAGCTGGGTAGAAGGCCAGCGATAGGTGGGGGCAAAGGAGAGATTGACAAAGATGTCATAGACAAAAAGACAAAGGGAGTTTTAATGGTAGTGGTAAGGGCTAAAGAAGGTGCTGATGGTGGCATAAAGGTAAGAAAACAGAACATGTTAATAGCAGAACAAAGGTAAGCACTCTGTGAAAGAACAATATGGAACAAGTAACAGATGACCCTTTTTAGGGGTGGGGTGGGTGGAGGGGCGGTAGTTGGGGGGAAAGGATGGAAAAAGGGATAAAAGAGGATAAGAAAGGGTATACAACAGAAAAAAAGTCGATAAAAAATACAAATAATTTTTTAACAAAGGCATTGGTGTGGATGTCTCGGCAGGTGGCTGTTCTTCGTGGTGTTTATGGGTGTGAGATGCAGAATGCAAAATGGCACATACACTGTGCACGCCAAGGCTGGGAGATGAGCCCCCTTGGCTTGTGTGTATAGAAGGGTGACGTGTGCTCATCTGATGGGCACCTCAACCTGTGTGTCCGTGGGGTGGGGAGGGCAGCAAGACTGGGATGATGTGGCAGATGGCAGCTCATCACCACATTCTCAAGGGCATCTAGGGATGGGCAATAAAATGCTGGCCCAGCCAGCAAAGCCCACATCCCGTGAATGGATAAAAAAAAAGGTAAGAGGTGCACTAATGAGTGCACTTTTGGCCATGGAGAAGAGAACCCATAATGTGATGGAGCATGCACAAACGGGTGGTGGGGCCCCCAACATACTGATACTTTCCAAGTTCAAGATGGACACCTGGGATGTGGAAAGTGAACGTGGAGCAAGGTCCACAAATTGAGAAGAGGCAGGAGTCTCGGATGAAGGTAAGAGTCCAGTGGACAGATGAGAGACTGGAGAAGTGTGTAAGAGCAGTAGGATTGTGGCATCTCCAATGAGATGTTCTAATCAACAGTCCCCATTGCTCATCCATTCACAGTGCCTCAGCAAGGCAGTTATCCATTCTAACAAGCACAGTCACTTTGTTACAATGTAATCAACTGACATATTCCGTTCCTCCCTCAGAAGCGCCATTCTCATGATGCCCGATAGGTCCTGAGGGCGCTCCCTTGACTGCTGAGGAGGAGCCGCAGATCGATGTACCCGCATCACATCATCTTTCTGGACCAAGCAGATACAGGCACGTCAATGGGCAACAGACCAGGTAGTTGGAGGGCTACCTGTAGACTTTTACTGCAGGATAATGGTGTCTTCTGTGGATTCTTCCACCTTGCACATCCTGCTGGCCCTGCACCCAATGTGCCTGCGCCTCTCTTTCGACAGGTCACTCTCTGGGACACTTCCTGCAGACACCAGCTCTCCTCTCCCTTCTGGCCCTCTCCTCCTACTCAGAGGCAATCCCTCCAGTGGAGCAGACAATCCATATTTGCTGGAATACAGATGACAGTGTCCTTAAGGGTGTAGGCGCAGAAAGCCTCTAAGAAAGCTTATAAGCCAAAGAGTTCTCCAGAAAACACAGAAAATGCAAATAACTGTAAATAACTTTCACTTAAACTCCTACCTACTCACATAGCCATGGCTCTGGTTGACTCTTATCCTGCTCTGGATTGAGTTTCAATTAAAAATGGGATGGCTGCCTGGCCGTGAGGTGTGTGCGCTGACAACAAAATCACACAGGCCACGTAAAATTTCAATCAATTGCCTTTTTAATGGGCTTAATTTCCCGTTTAATTGTTGGCGGGAGTGCTTCTGATGCCCACATGCACCCGTCGACAGTAATATGGTGCAATGGCACGATGACGTCGGGATGCATGTCTGACATTTTCTCGTGCGATTTCACACGAGGTTGGGTCGGCCGTGCACCCAATCCTGCAATGTAAAATTCTGGCCCTGAGTTAGAATATGCCAAATGACAATTTAACACTGTGAATTGTTTTTAAAATGGCACTGCAGTGAATTAGCAAGTTTAATTAAGTTTCAAATAATTATCATTTGAATTCACCGGAATTAATGATGATGCTCCAGTGGATTATCAATTTTAATCATACTGCAGTTATTATCATTCACTGAAATTATCACTTTTGTCACACTCTAGTGAATTATAATATTTGATCACAATCCAGTGAATTACTATGATCACACTCCAGCGAATAAGTAATCAAACTATAATTTTATTCACTTTAATTAATTATTGTTTTTATTTACACTTCATTAACTACTGCAATGATTTATTGATTTGAATCAAACTACAACTAATTTTACTAACCACACTTCAATGTTTACCAATTTTATTCAATGCAATTAGCATTTTTCATCACTCTACCAAATTATTGATTTTAAAACATTCTAATTACCAATTTAATCACAATGCAATTAATTGTTGATTTCAATCATACAATTCATTTTTGTCACATTGTAGCAAGTTATCGATCACAATTACATTATAATTGATTTTAATTTTTAAAAAAGATTTTTATGAAGGTGGCATGCTTTCTTTATTGTTAATTTCTTGTTTTTCCCAGTCAGATTTCTTTTTGTCTCTGTCTGTCGAACCTCCAAACCTCAGTCAATTTCATTTTTAAGCTAGAAAGTATGTGGCAATGGTAGGGGTGTAATCTCTGTTGGGATAGGCTCATTGTCTCTGCTCATTACATCCCAATGGCAGATTTGCAGAGATCAGGGATTCATTACGGTGGGTAACTACTGGCATGAATTCATGTCCTATCATTTTACGACACATCATGGTGCCCCTTCAGGCTATACCATCACTTTACAATTCTCATGTTTAATCAGAGTGAAATGAATGTTAAATTATTGTTTAGATTGCAGTTTAATGAAATATAGTTAATATCAAAAGGTGAATTTTATTAATTTTTATTGCTATTGTAATGACTTTTCATTTCCAGTGCAATTGGATAATTTTCATGCAATAATATTTAATTTCACTGCTGGGAATTATTCTTTTAATCTAATCACAATGAATTGCCCTTCTAATCTCAATGTAATTCATGATTTTCATTTTAAATATACCATACTAAATTTCAGTTTTTATTTTTACTGCAGTGAAAGGGCGATCATCAACAATGCTAGCAAATTAAAATGTGAAAAGAATACACATACAAACTTATTTATTGCTTGGGATGTACTCAAAACACAGGTAACTTACACAAAGGAATATTAGTTTTATAAATAGTTCTGACCCTGCATTTCACTTATTAAACATTACTATAAACTCACAAGCTAGGCTCCTTCAAAACAAATGATTCAAACTCACAAATTTCCACCAAAATCTCAGCGATGGAGTGGGAGAAGCTGCAGGAAAATTGCTCCCCCATTTAAATCCTGCACACTCAATTAATAACTGGGGGATAGGGATTATTTTGGTTGATTAAGATCTAGAACTCTCTTCCCAAAAAGGCTATGAATTCTGGGTTAATTGGAATTTTCAAGAGTAATATCGATGGATTTATGCTTGATAAGGGTTTTAAGGCAGATAAGGTACATATCAACCATAATCTAACTAACTGGAAGGACAAGTTGGCCATGGGCTAAATGGCCTACTTAAGGTTCTATGTTCCCAAGAACTATAAATTAGCAATGGTTAACAAACCATTGAATGTTTTCCATTAATGGATACAATAATTAAAAGGTGTGATTAATACTCATCCATGACTCAGAGGATCAATACAGTCAATAGTGTGGTTCTGAGCTATATAAACCAAGTTATGCTGAACCCTAAACACTGGTTAGGCATCAGCTGGATTATTGTGTTCGAACCTTTAGGAAGGATGTAAAGGCCTTAGGGAAAATGTAGAAGAAGGGCCTTAGTTATGCGGAGAGACTGGAGAAGCTGGAGCTGCTCTCCTTAAAGCAGAGAAGTTTAAGAGGGCATTTAATAGAGGTGTTCAAAATCATGAACTGTTCTGATCGAGTAAACAGTGAGAAACTATTTCCAGCGACAGAAGGGTCAGTGACCAAAAGAGACAAGATTAAGGCTATTGACCAAAGAACCAGAGGTTTAATGAGAAAACAGTTTTCTTACTTAACCAGTTGTTGTGATCTGCACCGCCTGAAAGTGTAGTGAAAGCGGATTCAATAATAACATTCAAAAAGGAATTGGATAACTACTTGTAAGGGAAATATTTGCAGGGCTATGGTGAAAACACGGAAGTGGAACTACTTGGATAGCGCTGGCATAGGCATGATAGGCCAAATGGCCTCATTCTGTGCTACAGCATTCTATGGTTCAATGATTCTACGAGCCAAAAAAGCCTAGATTTAATCTTTAGTCTGTGCTGATTTAGTGGAACAGTTGTCTCTGCGGAAGATAAAAGGAAATCAGTTGTTGCTTTCAGTCCAATTAATATTTAATGGCCCCTCACCACTCAAATTTCAAATCTGTGCATAGGATAAATAAATAACTTACATTTACCTCTCAGAAATGTTCCAAAGCATTTTGCACACAGTGAATTATAATTCCCCACATATCAGCTGTGACTACACTTCAAAAGTATTTAATTGGCTGCAAAGTGCTTTAGCACATCTTGGTTGTGAAAGGTGCTATATAAATACAGTCTTTATTTTTTATCACATTGATCAGTAAGCAAATGTGGAACCATTTTTCACACAGCAACATTCTACTTATTGCAGCGAGCCAAATGTCCAAAGAATCTATCTTTTGTTTTGTTGGTTGAGGGATGAATGTTGGCCAAACCACTGAGGGATTTTTTTACTCTTCTCTGAATAGTGCCATGGAAACTTTAATGTTCATACAAACCACCGGTTTCACATCTCCTCTAAAGGACAGCTCTCCATAGATGCAGTACTCCCTTAATACCATGGTAAAGTGGTAACCAAAGACTTGTGTTCAAGTCTTGAAATGGGCTTTAAATTAAAATTTCTGACTCAGAGGCAAGTGTTCTCAACAAAGCCAAGCTATCACTTGTTGATCATGTTCAATGCTGACACTCGCTCTTTAGACTCATATTTTGAAGACTAGCCACATTTTAAGGCACTAGAGGACACTGTTGTGCTCATGGAATGATGTCCCATCTGAGATATTGGGGGGAATCATCCCAGATTTGCACTAAGTGCAGTAGCAGGTGGGTAAAACGATGTTTTACCCACCGGCCGCAATGGTGGGTTTTCGTACCATATCATTCCAAACCCGCGTTATTTATGCATTTCTGGGAAACACGCCATTTCCACGGCAGATGGGCTGTCATTCACCCGTCCACCATCACCTCACCGCTTCATCACGCTGGCCGTCATATTTAAAGTCCAGCTGCTCGCACAAACCTCAGTGCTTCCAGCCCACGAATACTGCAGGGAAGATGTCCACGAGAAGAAAGAAGACTACAGCCCCCAGGTTTAGTGACGTGCCACTGGAACGCCTTTTGGATGCCTTGGAGGCCCGCTGCAATGTCCTCCACTCCCGCTCTGGCCACAGGATGGGCAGCGACGTTATCAACCAGGCTTGGGGGGGCGGTGGCAGCGGTGGTCAGCACCAATGCCCTGCAAATGAGGACGGCCACCCAGTGCAGGAAGAGGATGAATGGTCTCATCCATTCCACCAGGGTAACTTACTCTTCTCATCACTCTCAACTCACACACTCACAAACCCATCACACATCCACAGGGATCTCACACCTCAAGGTGTGATCACCAACTAACTCTCACACACACCCTCATATCCCCATCAGGTACATATCCTCTGGAGCTCACATCCTCATTCTTGTCCATGGCGCCGCTCACCACACAAACATTCCACAGAGTGCCATGTGTCCTGCTCACACTCTCTCCATCTGTTTTCATGCAGGAGAAGCCTGCTCACATCAGCAGGGAGAGCTCCCAGACTGGGAGTGGCCCATATTAGGCCTCTCAATCACTTTGAGGAGCATGCCATTGTGCTGACTGGTGAGGACGTGGACCCTGCCTGTGGTGACAGTGAGGTCGGTGGTGAACAGCCACCTGAGGATCCAGCACCACATCATCCCTCTCTCAATGCAAATGTGAGTGCTCTCTCTCTCCTGCTTTTGACTCTGCTGCCATGCACTACTTATTTCTACTTCGGTTCACGGGGATTTTTGCCAAAGGACCAACACCCTCAGCCAGCCATTCCTCAGCTCCATCCACATCCTCACCTGCAGCCAAGAGGACTCCTCCTCCAGTGAAGAGGTGGAAATAAGCAGCCCGGAAGCCCCATCACCGCAGAGGGAGCAGCCAGCCCAAGAGTGATTCTGGACAGAAAAGTATATGTGCGGCAGGGTCTTTTGGAGCCTCGAGCAAACACTCTCCCACGCACGTGGATCCTCCACGTCTCTCACTCATTTCAACGTCCTGAGCATTTTCAATGCTGCGTGCTGGGGTTCACTTTCAGTTGTCCATCTGAGCTGATCTGCATCTCCGCCCACCCACTGATCACACTCCCATGCAGCACAAGATCTCACCCACCGCAACTCTTGTTTCACTTTCGATTTAGTAAGCATGGTCTGGTTTCACTGCATTGTGCACTCCACCGTCTTTTACCCTCCCTCGTTCACACATTTCCTCTGCCCCATCACAGTTGACTCCCCCTCAGCATCATCTTCCATTACCTACCAGCCACAACGCTTTACTTTTGGGGGTGTCCAGGTTCCCTTCCTTCCCAAAAATCCCACCCCCATCCACATTCACCTCCCCAATCTCCTCCTTCACACCCCCAGAGTCCGTGTCTGTCTCCAGGTCCCCACCAACCACCCTACTGCCTCATTCCGCCTTCAGTCATTCTCACCCTTCCTCCGTACCACGCCCACCCTCAGTTTGCTCCCCAGGAGGCAGACATGGACCTATCCAACCCCTCCCATGCACGTTCACCTGCACATTCTCCCCTCCGCATCCCTTCCCCCCTCCGCATCCCTTACCCCCCACCAGTTCTCCCACCCCTCTGGACTCCTCCACCCCCTCCACCCCCCCCCCCCCCCCCCCCCGGCTTAGTCCCTCCCCCTTGCCAACTCCTTCCTCCAGCCTTACTTCTTTCTCCAGCCTCACTTCTTCCTCCAGCATTACTTCTTCCTCCCGCCTTACTCCTACCTACGTCGTGACTCCTTCCTCCATTCTTACTTCTTCGTTCACCCTTACTCCCTCCCCTCTCCACACCCCTTCCTCCTCCCAGACACCCTCCCCTCTCCGCACTCCTTCCTTTGCACCTTCCACCCCCCTTACACCTACCTCTCCAGTTGCCGTCTTCTCCCCCGTTACCCCCTCCTCCCCCATTCTCCCTCCTGCCAGCCTCTGCCCTGACACCTTCATTACCCCCCAACCCCATCCTATCCTGACACCTTCATTCCCCCCTCCCAAACTGGACCCATCCTGACACCTTCATTACCCCCTTCCAATCTCATCCCCCTGACACCTCTTCCTCTCCCAGCCAATCCTAGCTCTTCCTCCCTCACCCTCTCGACCATCATCCATTGTGAGCATCAATGGTGACTACCCAACTTCCATGTGCTGCTTTGCAGCAGAACCATGTCCTTGAGAATCCACCCAGCAAGCCATGGATATTCCTCCAGTATGCCATTGGTGTCGGGTTCCAGCATTTTCTGCTCCTCGGATGCCTGCGATGTGAGCAAAGCCCTGCCGGGTAAGTCCCGACTTTTGCACATCACAGTTGTCAAGAGGTGTTCTACCCAACGTGCTTTCCTGTCGACGTGGGCGGATGATCCAGCGGTGGGGGGTGGTGGGCAGCGAGGGTGGGGGAACGATTTTGATGGACAGGCCTAGTAATGCTATGTTGATGTATTACAATGAGGTTCCCGATGTTTGAAGGTGGAGAATGCAGCCTGCCATCAACAGGCTGAGCAGATGATCACAAATTGGTTTCAAGCTATCATGAAACTGATCGTGCCATATTGTCCCCTCATGCCACTGAACACGCCCAACGCCGGTGGACACAGTAAATCCCTGCTATTGTGTTTAGAAGACAAAAGAATACTGGGGAGGGATTGTAAATGAATACACAGCCAGGAGAAAGCAATACCCTTGAGTCAGACACTTTCTTAGGGTAACAGGCAGACCCTAAAAAAAACCACCGAGCCTCTGAATTCAAGACAAAACATAGTGGCAGCGGACAAAGTGCAAGGATGCAGAAAAACTCCAAGAGAAGACTACAGATCTGAAAGAACAATAAATCCTTGAAAAAAGGACAAGAAGAAAAATGATTGAAGACTCACCTGAGAACGGAGCATTGTGGGTGCTGCAGATGCAAACAGAGACACAGACCTGGCGTCCAGATGGCAGTAAGTATAGATTACAAACTACATGCCAAACTATGGATGCAGCAACTGATCCAGAGCTAAGGATAAGCATGGACTCTATATTTGCACTCCCAGAACCATTCAAAAGCACTGGAGGCTTGCAACAGTCTCAACATTAGGTTATTTGGAGTAAGTGATTCTCCAGATATAGAACAGATTCAGGTTTACATAAGAAGGACCAGGGGGATTAGGTCAGTACTTTGCTCTATGCAGTAGGGGCCAAAGCAGAAGATGTTATTGCAAGACATATATGAGCACATATGAGGAAGTTCTCCAGGCATTCAATTTGTACTTAAGCATTCAAAATTTTGATCATTGAGTGAGCAAAATGTAATAAGAGGCAAAAACTGGGAAAATCATTTATAAGTGACTTGTACAGGTTTGTGGAGAATTTTGACTATGAGATCCTCAGAGGTTAATTAATGCCGGCTGAGGTCATAGATGAAACCCTATCAGATCTTTTACAAATGAGGGAAGATTTAACTCTCAGAAAGACAGTACAAATAAACTGACAGACAGAGCTTAGGAAGCAAAACAGAAAGGCTGTTCATGGGGAAAATGATGTCCTTTGGAAAAGCAAGTTGTGAGGAGGATACATAGAGAGAAAGATAGGTTAAATGAGTGGTCAACAATTTGGTGGATGAAATATAACGGGGGGAAATGTGAGCTTATCCACTTTGGTAGAAAGAATAGAAAAGCAGAATATTATTTAAATGAAGATAGACTACAGAATGCTGCAGTAGGGAGGGATCATTGCATATTAATCACAAAGCATTAGAATGCAGGTACAGCAAACAATTAGGAAGGCAAATGAAATGCTGGCATTTAATGCAGGGGGGATGGAGTATAAAATTAGGGAAGTCTTGCAACAAATGTACAGGACATCGGTGAGACCAGCCTTGAGTACTGCATACAGTTTTGTTCTCCTGATTTAAGGAGGGATATACTTTGTTACAGTTATGAGGTTTATAAGATTGTTATGTTTTGGAACTTGGGATAAAATGAAAGGGTTCATGTGACCTATTCTACCTAACAACAGGCCTGGGTAATGCGGTTGCTAAAAATTCAAGGGAGACCTGGGTTGTTTTGTTGGAAAGCAAGTGTAAGGTGTTCATGCTGGGAGACAATGGCAGGATATCTGTGTTTACAATGGTTAGACTGCTAGCTCGAATCTTCCTTTGGGCTCTGGGAAACCCGACTTGTTCACTTTCATGGCTTGCAAACACCACACCTGATCCATGTGTGACTTCACACATCATTTTTCTCTTATCACACTGTGGCGGGGTTCACAGTGCAAGCTGTCCTGGAGTGTGTGAGGAGTGTGGGTGCAGAGGCCGGCCGGTTAGAAGGCCCACCTTAGTTCTCTAACATAGTATCACAGCACCCAACAGTGTTTAAAGGCCTCCTAAACTTCACATCTCACCTCCCTCACCCCACATACCACCCATGCCAAGCAATGTCCCCTGAGATAACCCATGTCACTCCATACGACCTCTATGTCCCCATATATCTCCATGCCCCCACAGATCACCCATGTCATCTCTATGCCCCCATGTATCCTCCACAGCCACTTACCCAGTATGCACTTGGTCAGAAGTCCAGAATAAACCTCTTACCATTTAATAAAAGCCTCCATATTATTGATACTGAGAAAAGGAATGCATTCTGCCATGTGAAAAAAACTTGTAATACTCATAATCCCATTAGATCATGTCAACAAATGAGAATTTCCATACACGCTGGCAGCAGATGCGCTTGGAGGTGTGAGTGGACAAAATGGCGGGAAGGCCAAAAATTGTTTTCACGCCGTCGAGAAATACGTTTGCAACCATCCTCTCCGCCCGTCAATGGTGGACCATGTTTCCCGCCACTGCACATCAGGAACTTCATTGTAATATATCTGCATAAGCTTAGCTTGCTGGAATCATCCCCCCACACTGGATCATCCGAGCACGTTGGTGCGATTGCATGCTGACGTGTTTCACAATTGAACGTAAGCGACATGCACTTGGCAAGTTGCACTTTGGTTGGGCCTTTGAGGTTTGTTTGCCTACGTTGCTTCGGGCAGCACTCATGGTCATCAGCGCTGGCCTTCACAGACACCACCACATCACTTTTAGGGGGGCTCACGGGTAGGTCTCTACCTGCCAGATCTGCCATAAGGCAGGGGTGGCTTTTCAATGGCTGTAGGGGAAGGGGGAAAATTGGCCTCAGGAAAGGGAAGAGGCTGCAGAGCTAGGGCATTACTGGGGAATGGGGATATCCCAGGATTTGTGTTGGTCTGTGCAAGTTGGCTCAAGAAGGTGAGAGGTGAGGAGGCAATCTCCAGAGGAGATGAAGCCAGATAGAGATGTGACGGTTGGTGTGAGAAAGTGAGTGGTGGTGTCCCTTGAGCTGGCAGTGAGTGAGATGCCAGTAAATATGTGATTGGCTTCTCAGTGTGTGAGTTTAGTGTGATGAGATGGTTGCCTTATGCTGGCAGCACAGATGAGATCATTCGCCCTCTTTCTGCACTGGATGGCTGACGTCTTCTTTGCAGTGTTGGCACTGACCTCCTATGCCACTGCTTCTCATGCTGGAGTGGTGACGCTGATGGGCCTCCTGCAGCCAGAGTGCTGGGGTAGAGGACATCACAGCAGGCTCCAATGGTGTCCAGAAGGCATCCCAGGGATGCGTCTTTGATTCGGAGGGCTGCAGTCTTCTTGCCTTTCATAGACTATGTCTTCTGTGCAGCAGCCCTGGGCTGGAAACACTGAGAGGTGTGTGCGCGGCTGCACTTTACATATGGCGCCTGGCGTGAGGAAACGTGACAGCATGGTGGGCAAATGAGAGCCCACTCACCATCGAAACAGAGTGTTTCCCGGGAATGCATGATTAATGATGCGGGATTGGGACAATGCAACGTGAAAAGCCGCCATTGCAACCAGAGAGTAAAATGTTGTTTTTCCCGCCCACTACCACACTTAATGCAAATATGGGACAATTCTGCCTTACATCAAAGGGTCAATCTGCTATTACAACTTCTTGAAATTGTCATTCATTCTCAGGTGAATGGAACACCTACTGTGCTGAAACCCATTAGCACTTAAACTCAGCCAAGCATTGATAATGGTCACAGCTCTCCAAATTATAGACTTCTCCCTGGGAAGGAAAGAACAGAAGGTATTCATTTGAATTTCAAAATTCCCATCAATGTAAGTGAGTGGGTAGTTAGATTTTTTTCGAGTGTCAAAACCATTTTTAAAAAATCATCCAGAGCCATTTAAATCACAGTAGAAAAGATGGCAGCAAGGCTGATAGGATATTTTGCAACATTTTTCACTGCATTATGGTGCTTTCACCATTAGAAAAACATTGTAATGTATATGAACAAATGCACAAGACTGGTCAATGTAAGGGTCAACTTACTTTTAAAGGACAAATCCTTATTATGAATCACTGCATTAAAAACACAACTACATTGCATTATAGCATCTAATGGTGCCATTTGAAGATGTGAAAACACTTTACATTTACCTTGCAGAATGTTCCAGACTCCTCAGCAGGCTTCCATTTTCTTTATGAACTCTCAAACCTGGCATGCTTTTAATGGATTTCTAAAATCCCATACTGCCAGATGAAAATGGTGTATAGTAGGAAATCAGATTTTTTGTCCCCCACTTTAAATGGGGAACCCGACCTCAGTGGGGCTTCGTGCATTTTTCAAACTAGGGGTGGAATTTTATCACTGGCACACCATTCTTGATGGCAGACCCAGAAGTGCGCACACTTCTTGCTTTTTACTATTTCCCAGGTAATTGGAATTAAATTTTAAAATGCCAGTGATGTGCATGGGAGGCATGTGTGATTCCACTGTGGGGAAGATTTTCAGTGGTGAAACCCATCATTAGCTGATAATGCTGCAGCTAAGGGTGGGCTATAAAAGAGCCTCCTGGTCAAACAGTGATGCTCTGCATTACGCCAAAACTTTCCTGCCCAACTCCATTTCCATTACCATAAAACCTGAGAACACAAAGGTGATTTTTTTTCAAATTTTGCATCGCACCTAAGTCAATCACCTTGCATGCCACTTATCACACTCTTGAGGGCTCCATAAAATTAAACCTTTCCCTGTTGTTCCTGACCCATAAAATGGCCAGGGTCTGGAATTTGGAGGAAAATCAGATTTCCACCCAAAAGATACTAAATGTTGTCATTCACACATCGAAACACACCTCTGGCCCCGAGTCTCCAAAATTCAAGAAAGGTGTTGAGAATGTCAAAATGTAAGCATTTAAACTTTCAGTTACTTCCAAGATAAAAGAAAGTTGGGGTCTCAAGGATAGCTAATCAGCATTTCTACCTGGATACAAGGCCCATGTGATTCATTCTGTCATGGAGTTGGGCTTTGAGAGGGGGAGGGTTTCTAAGATATCGATGAAAACTCACAGACACAGGCAGTCTGCTAGGATCCAGGAGAGAGAGAGAGAGAGAGTAGCTAGATGCTGAAAGTCTCTTTGGTTCACCATGCAGGAGTTCAGGTGGGAGCTCATTCTCAGATTCAAAAGACTAAATTTGAGAGGTTTTGAAACAAGACTGGAAGATTCACCTACCTTGCGTTAGAGGGAGAATCTCTAGGAAAACCTTCACCATGAAAGACAGTTCTGGGTTTAAAGGTTACCAGGCTGGGAAATGAAAGGAATAGAAGTAAACCCTTGAGAGCTAAGAATCACTTTGGACTGGGCCCAGGAAAAATGAATGACTTAAGAGATAGTGTAAAATAAACCTGTGAAGTGGATTTTTCAGTTGTGTTAAAAGTAAAAGGGGAAAGTTCTGTTCTGCAGTTTAAAGTATAAATTGCCTACAATAGCGTTTAGTCATACGTGCTTTTAGGCTGTGTATTATAGTGAAAGTCTTAAAACATGAAATCTTGTGTCATTTTTCAGCTATCAACTGGAAGTTTGCATTGGGGGAAATTCAGAGGAAGCTCACTTGGTTAATTCCTGGGATGAAGGGTGGTCTTATGAGGAAAGGGTGAGCAGGTTGGGCCTATACTCATTGGAATTTAGGAGTATGAAAGGAGATCTTATTGAAACATACAATTCTGAGGGGGCTTGACAGGGTAGATACTGTGAGGTTGTTATCTTCATGAGGAGGAATTTCTTCTCTTTCTTCAATCTTTGGAATTCTCTACCCCAGAAAACAGTGGAGGCTGGGTCATTGAATATATTCAAGACTGAGTTAGACAGATTTTTGATATACAAGTGAGCCAAAGGTTCTGGGGAGGGGCAGGCAGGAAAATGAAATTAAAACCAGAATCAGGTTAACCATAATATAAGAGCAAAATACTGCAGATGCTGGAAATCTGAAATAAAAACAGAAAATGTTGGAAAAACTCAGCAGGTCTGGCAGCATCTCTCTGTTTCTCTCTCCACAGATGCTGCCAGACATCCCGCATTTTTCCAGCATTTTCTGTTTTTATATCAGATTGACCTTGATCATATTGAATGGTGGTGCAAGCTCACGGGACCAAATGGCCTATTCCTGCTCTGGTTCTTAAGCTCTCACAATCTGTCTGCTTATGGTCTCAGCCACTTTGATCCAGGCCTGCTTGATCTGGGAGGGTAGCCTTTTCTTGCAACCCACTGAACACAACCCAAAAACACAAGAACTAGGAGCAGGAGTCCTCGAGCCTGCTCCACCATTCAAAAAGATCATGGCTGATCTGATGTGGCCTCAACTCCATTTTACTGTCTGCCCCCAATAACCCTTGACTCCCTTGTTGATCAAACATCTGTCTAACGTAGCCTTGAATATATTCAATGGCCCAATTTCCACTGCTTTCTGGGGTAGAGCATTCCAAAACAAATGAACATCTGAGTGAAAAAAAAATCTCCTTATCTCAGGCTTAAGTGGGAGACACCTAATTTTTAAACTGTGTCCCCTGGTTCTAGACTCCACCATAAGGGGAAACATCCTCTCAGCATCCAACCTGTCAAGTTCCTTCAGGATCTTATATATTTCAATAAAATCACCCCTCATTCTTCTAAACTCCAATGGGTATAGGCCCAACCTGCTCAACTTTCCTCATAAGATAGTTCCTTTATCCCAGGATTCAGTCAAGTGAACCTTCTCTGAGCTGCTTCTACTGTAATTATGCCAAAGCTGTACACAGTACTCCAGATGTGGTCTCACAGTACTCCAGATGTGCCCTGTACCACTGTAGCATAACACCCATATTTTTATACTCAATTCCCTTGCAATAAAAGCCACCTGCACTTGCATACCAAAAATTTTTGAATCATGTGCCAGGTTACCCAGATCCCTCTGTACTGTAGAGTTCTGCAGCCTCTTTCCATTCAAAAAATACACTACTTCTCTATTCTTCTTGCCAAAGTGGACAAGTTCACATTTTACCACACTATACTCCATCTTCCAAATGTACTTTCCTACCTATCTTTGTGTCACCAGCAAATTTAGCTACCATACATTTTGTCCCCTCATCCAAGTCACTGATATAGATTGTAAATAATTGAGGCCCCAGCACTGATCCACTGATGCCAACCTAAAAATGACCCATTTATCCCTACTCTGCTTCCTATCAGCTAATCAACCCTCTTTCCATGCTAATATGTTACTCCTTAAACCACGATCTGTTATTTTGTGAAGTAACTTCTGATGTGGCACCTTGTCGAATACCTTTTGGAAATCCAAGTCCTCCACATTTACAGGTTCCCCTTTATCCATGTTGCTTGTTACTCTCACAAAGAATTCCAATAAATTAGTCAAACATGATTTCCCTTTCACAAAGCCATGTTGACTCTGCCTAATTGTATTATGATTTTCTAAATGTCCTGATGTTACCACCTTAATAATGGATTCTAGCATTTTCCCTATGACAGACATTAGACTAACTGGGCTATAGATTCTGGCTTTCCATCTCCCTCCTTTCTTGAAATGAGGTGCCACATTTGCAGTTTTCGATTCCGCTGGGACATTTCCAGAATCTAAGGAATTTTGGAAGATTATAACAAATGTATCTACTATCTCTGCTGCCACTTCTTTTACGGCGCTGGAATGAATGCCATCAGGTCCAGGGGACTTGTCAACCTTTAATTCTAAAAGCTTTCCCAGTACTTTTCCCTAATGATTGTGACTTTTTTTAACTTATTTATGGGATGTGGCCATCGCTGGCTAGGTCAGTGTTTATTGCCCATCCCTAGGCCCTTGAGAATATGGTTGTGAGCTGCTTTCTTGAACCGCTGCAGTCCATTTGGAGTAGGTACACACACAGTGCTGTTAGGAGGGAGTTCCAGGATTTTGACCCAGTGACAGTGAAGGAACAGTGCTGTATTTCCAAGTCAGGATGGTGAGTGGCTTGGAGGGGAACTTCCAGGTTGTGGTGTTCCCATGTGTTAGCTGCCCTTTTCCTTTGAGATGGTAATGGTCGTGGGTTTGGAAGGTGCTGTCTAAGGAACCTTGATGAGTTCCTGCAGTGCATCTTGTAGATGGTACACACTGCTGCCACTGTGCGTCGGTGGTGCAGGGGGTGAATGTTTGTGGATGGGGTGCCAATCAAGTCAGTTGTTTTGTCCTGGATGGTGTCAAGCTTCTTGGGTATTGTTGTAGCTGCACTCATCCAGGCAAGTGGAGAGTATTCAATCACAATCCTGACTTGTGCCTTGCAGATGGTGGACAGGCTTTGGGGAATCAGGAGACAAGTTACTCACCGCAGGATTCTTAGCCTCTGACCAGCTCTTGTAGCCACAGTATTTATATGGCTAGATCAGTTCAGTTTCTAGTCAATGGATTTTGATAGAAGGATATTCAGTGATGGTAATGCCATTGAATGTCAAGGGGTGATGGTTAGATTCTCTCTTGTTGCAGATGGTCATTGCCCGGTCGCTTTTGTGGTGCAAATGTTATTTGCCACTTGTCAGCCCAAGCCTGGATATTGTCCAGGTCTTGCTGCATTTGGACATGGACTGCTTCAGTATCTGAGAAGCCAAGAGTGGTGCTGAACATTGTGCAATCATCAGCGAACATCCCCACTTTTGATATTATGGTGGAAGGTAGGTCATTGATGAAGCAGCTGAAAATGGTTGGGCCTAGGACACTACCCTGAGGAACTCCTGCAGTGATGTCCTGGAACTGAGGTGATTGACCTCCAACAATCACAACCACCTTCCTTTGTGCTAGGTATGACTCCAACCAGCGGAGGGCTTTCCCCATGATTCCCATTGACTGCAGTGTTGCTAGGGCACCTTGATGTCATTCTTGGTCAAATACTGCCTTGATGTCAATGGCAGCCACTCTCACCTCACCTCTGGAGTTCAGCACTTTAGTCCATGTTTGAACCAAGGCTGTAATGAGGTCAGGAGCTGAGTGGCCGTGGCGGAACCCAAACTGATTGTCAGTAAGCAGGTTAATGCTAAGCAAGTGCCGCTTGATAGCACTGTTGATGACATCTTCCATCACTTTACTGATGATTGAGAGTAGACTGATGGGGCGGTAATTGGCCAGGTTGGATTTGTCCTACTTTCTGTGTACAGGACATACCTGGACAATTTTCCACATGGCCGGGTAGATTCCAGCGATGTAACTCTTTTTAGTCAAAACAATTAAACTAAATTAACAAAATCAGAGACAAAGTAAAAGCAGCCCTTAAAGGGAAACTGCAAACGCAAAAGACAAAATGCAACAGTAACTTACCAATATTAAATCAAAATGTGATTAAAGGGGGCGATAAAACCCCCCCAGTCCCCGCAGTGCCCACTGAGCACGGAAGGCCTCGACAGTGCCGGCGACCACTGCGTGCTCCCTCTCCAGGGACACCCGGCCACGAACATAGCCACGGAAGAGGGGCAGACATTCAGGTCAGACAACCCCCTGGACCTGCTAATGACCAACTTGGCCAGGCCCAGGAGCAGGTGCACGAGGAGGCACCCCCTCCCTCCCTGCCCCCCTTCCGCATTGGATGCCCGTAGATCAGGAGTGTGGGATTGAAGTGCAAACAAAACAACAGCAAAAGGCTTTTTAAATAACTGAAAATGGAGTGCAGTCTACAACACCCTATATAGACATGGTCCATGGACTCCACAAGGCCACAAGTGTCAGTGTTGTAGGTGTACTGGAACTGCTTGGCTAGGGGCGCAGCAAGTTCTGGAATACAAGTCTTCAGTACTATTGCCGGAGTATGTGGCCATGTAGTTCACAGTGACGAGGTTAACAATTGTCTCCAGAATGAGATCAATGGTTTGGTTGAGTGGGCAGAAAAGTGGCAAATGGAATTCAATCCGGACAAGTGTGAGGTAATGCATTTAAGGAGGCCAAACAAAGCAAGAGAATACTCAATAAACGGGAGGATATTGAGAGAGGTTGAGGAAATGAGAGACCTTGGAGTGCATCTCTACAGGCCTCTGAAGGTGGCAGGACAGGTGGACAAGGTGGTAAAGAAAGCATGTTGAATGCTTTCCTTTATTGGACGAGGTATTGAATACAAAAGCAGGGATGTAATGGTGTAATTGTATAAAGCACTGGTTAGGCCACAGCTAGAATGTGACATGTGGGATGCTGAGATTGCACGGGGCTGTGAGCACCTCCAGCAGTGACTGCTACATGGCCAGCGTTGGCGAGGAGATTGTACAACATGTGCAATCCAAAGGCTCTGCGATCCAATAAAGTGGTGGCGGACTTGAAACCTGTGCTCGGGGGATGGGGAATAAGGTATGGAGCGCTTGATGTTCCTTTGGTGCCTCCGTGTTGCTTGCATGGGTGGGCAGGCTAGGAGCCGGCCCCAATCATATCACTGTGGCTGTGCTTGATCTGTCTTAGTTGCAGAAGCATGGTCAGTTTATACAGGTGTCCCTAATGTGTGGCCACTTCTCTCATTTACCCTGACCCCCATCTCAATTGCCTATGTGCGGGATGCAGCACCAGGGCATCACTTGATCCCCACCCCACCAAAAATAGTCATCTCCGAGGCTGGCCAGCACTTGATTCTGGACAGCAACCCCCCCCAACCCCCCAACCATCAGCAGTTGTCTCCGAGGCTGGCCAGTATTTGCCCCCGGACACACCTCCCCCCTCAGCAATCACCTCTGGGGCCAGGCATCAGTTGCCCACGATGCCCTTGAGGCCTATAAACAACAGGAGAGCTGTGGAGAACGCTGCTGCTCATTCACTTCAGTTCCCCCAAAGTGAAGGCCACCAAGTGCAAGACGCCTGCGTGCTGTTGTGAAACACATCGGCGTGCTTTCCAGCCAATGTGGACGGACGATATGGCGGAGTTCCAAGAGCCTGGCGGGCTGGCCTTTTAATTATACGCTAATGTATTACAATTAGATCCCCACCGACTGATGGTGGGAAACGTGGCCCGCCGTTGGTGGGCTGAGCAGGCAACCGCAACCTGCCTTCACGTTGTTGTGAAGCAGGTCGCGCCATGTTTTCCGTGCACACCACCTATCACACCCGCCACCAGTGGGCTCAGAAAATTCTGCCCAGAGCCTTTAACTCTGACTTTTTACCATTCTTGCAACCTCTGACCTTTTATGCTGGTGCTGTCATGTTTATGCGCTCAGCCTCTTCCTTCCGCACTCTGGTTATCATTGCCCATGTCACTACCCTGCTCTATTGCCTTGCCTTTTCTCTTAATTTTATCACATCGCCCCTCAGGTGAACCCTCACTCCCACTGTTTTGTTTAAACCCCTCTATATTGCCCTGGTTATGTGACTTGCCAGAATACTGGACCCAGCACGGTTCAGGTGAAGACCATGTCAATAGTACAGCTCCCACTTTCCTCAGTACGGGTGCCAGTGTCCCATGAATCAAAACCCATTTCTCCCACAAAAATCTTTGAGCTATGCATTCCTAATCTTATTTACCCTACACAATTTACTCGTGGCTCAGGTAATACTCCAGAGATTATTACCTTTGAGGTTCTGACTTTTAATTTGGCCCCGAGCTGCTCATAATCCCTAAGCAGAATGTCTTTCCTAGTCCTATATATGTCATTGGCACCCACGTTGACTACAACCACTGGATCCTCCCTCTCCCACTGCAAGTTCCTCTCCAGCCCCAAGTCCTGAACTCTGGCACTGGGCAGGCAACACAACATTTTGGACTCATGCTCTCAGCTGCAGAGAACTGTGTCTATTCCCCATGAAAATACCGTCCCCTACTACCTATTTTCTGTTTACCCTCCCCCGACCTGAACATCTCCATACGAAGGTGCCATGGTCAGTTTACTCATCCACCTTGCAGCCCCCACCCTTGTCCATACAGGCTGCAAGAACCTTGAACCTGTTGGACGATTGCAAGGGCTGAGGCTCCTCCACTTCTATCTTCTGGCTTACCTTACCTGCCTCACTCACAGTCATACCTTCCTGTCCCTGACCATGGACCAAATCAAAAGACTGTAGCCTAATGGGTGTGACTGTCTTCTGGGGCAAAGTGCCCAGGTAACATTTCCCCTCTCTGATGTATCACAGTGTCCGAAGCTCAGCCTCCAGCTCATGAACTGCTTGAATTCCTTGAGCTGCAGACACTCACTGAAAAGAGGACCACCCTCCTCTCCCTCACTGCCTCAAGAAGCACTTCCAAGTCTGCATCAGCAAAACGAGGTGCAGCCCTGCCCTGCATTCCAGCCCTCTGCCTTTCCTGCTCTGTCAGTAATATAGCAATTGATACACTAAAAAGGCAATTACTGTAACAGCTGCCTGACCTGCCCTCTAGCCAAATAACAGGCTGGCCCTGTGAAAATTGGGGCCTGTGACTGCTTTCTCAGGGCTAAGATTGGGACCCAGAAACAATCTAGACATCTGTTTCCTGATTCTGGAAGGAAAATCAGGTCCATGGTGTCTCTTCAACATCACTATCTTCTTGCTCTTCACCACTGCTTGGGCAGGTTACAGTTTGAATGTCTGAAAGGAAAAGGGCCAAGGGTTGGGTTGTGGTGAGCAGAGAGGAGAAAGTCATTAATGTATGCTTACACCATCAGCAGCTTGTAAATCAGAAGAGATTGTGGGATGAGGGAGAAGTGGGTTGAGGGAAGGAGGATTAGAGATGTGGATACCTTCATCTTCAATGGCTTCAGCCCCACCAGTAGCTAAGGCTTCAACAATGGACCATCCCTATCACATTCTCTTTAAGACGGGCAGGCCAGCTTTAAGTACTCACAATATGGGGCCTCCTCCTGATGCACATTACCAAAGTAAAGTGTGGAAATTCTGGCTGCATGTAGCAATGATGATAATGGGTAAGCAGCACAAAGTTGGTGTGTTGCTTGCATTACACTAAAAGAGCACCAGCCAATTGCCCGTTTCAATCCCTGTGTCCATTATCTCCTCTAGCTGTTTTCCAGTGGTATTGGCTGAGAGATGAATGTTGGCAAGAACACTGAAAGAATTCCCCACTTTTCTTCACATTGTGCCATTAAATCTTTTATATCCATCTGACCAGGCAACCAGGAATTCAGTTTAATGCCTCATCAAAAAGTTGACACTTCTGACAATGCAGCACTCTGTCGGTACTGCACTTAAATGTCAGTCCGGATTCTGTGCTGAAGTCCTGCATTAGGGTTTGAACACACAGCGTTATGTATAATGTAAGAGTTGTTCCATGAGAGCAACTAGTTGATCATTCTAAAACACAAAAATTGCTCTAATTCAGAAATGAGATTACACCATCAATTCATTCCTGGACCAGAATTTTATGTTTGGCGCGTGGAATCACGCCCAACATGCCTGAGCGTAATATGACACGTGATGATGTCGGGCGTGCATCCCGACATCATCGCACACTCGCGTGACATTTCATTCGGCAGGCGTGCGCCGGAGTTGGCTGCACGCCCGTCAATAATTGAAAGGCCTATAAAGGCCATTAACAAGCTCATTAACTTGAAATTTACACTGCCTGTCCAACCTAACGGTTGGCGGGCAGGTGAAAATGCAAGCGACCTTTACATTTTTTAGAAAACCTCATTCACGAGCAGCATGAGGCTTCCTAAAGCCAATACAAATTAAATTAAAACTTTATTTTAAAATTAAAAACATGCCCCATCTCATGTGACACAGTCACATGAGGGGACATGTTTCATTAAATTTTTATTGTATTTATTAATTTTTTAAAAAAGCGCTTCAATCTCCCTGAGACAGCTCCGTGCCTCAGGGAGATTGAAGCGCTCTTTCACGCGCATGCACTAACTGCGCGTGAGGCCCGGCTCTCCCTCCTCCCCCCACCCGCACAGGTCACACTCAGAGCTGCCGTTCGCGATCCACGCTGGGCGGGCCTTAATTGGCCTGCCCGCATGAAGTTGCGGTGCGGAGTTGATTGCAGGCAGCGGTTGGCTTCCCGCCCACTCCAGTTGTGCCCACATGACGAAGGAAAATTTCTGGCCCTGGTAAAGTACTGCAGATGCTCAAAATCTGAAATAAAAACAGAACATGTTGGAAACCATTCCGAAGGTTAGGCTCTCACCATGTATAATCCAGAAATCATTCCTGGTATTTGGCTATAATTTTAAAATTAGATTGTTTAAGTTTTACATTGGTTTTCTCGGCTTTTTTGGATAGTTTACTGGAGTAGCAGTAGACACCAAGTATCATGCTCTTCACATCTTTGATGTCTAATGATGTACAAGTATGTCAGTTAATGATTGTGATATTGTTATTACAGATTTATCAAGAATTAATCTGCTCTTGTTTCCTAGGAATTATAGTCAATAAATATTTAATGAAGAGTGTCAAACTGAATTGATTTCATACTTCCAAGTATTATAGGTCTAAATGTAATTAATATTAAAACCATCCCACTATAATCTAAGACACAATAAACAGGGGTTATACTATTCACATATACTTAGAATATTGTCCTTTTCATTTAAGTACTTTTTCCATATGCCAGTTCATAGATAGGGGCCATTAGAGCACAGCTTGGCTTTTGAGATGACTAGTAGGCCGTCAATACCTACCTGACAGTTTCCAGACATAACCATTACTGTAGCATGAGCTGAAACTGAGACACAAATTAAGGGTAAATATGGCCTCTGTTGTTCTGTTGTCTTCCTTCACAAATCATTGAGCAAAAGCTGCACAGCATGGTCAAAACATACTAGTTTTTCTTTCCTTTTCATATGCATTAGTTTCATTATTAGTCACAAAGGGTTCAAACAAAACAGACAGTGATTGTAGTTCAATTCATCACAGCTGAAGCCTTCAGGGAAATTAAAGGATGTAGCTGACCTGGGGAGGAGAAGTTGGGATCACACATCTGATGCTTTCATTGATGCTAATGGCTAAGCATATCCGAATACAACAAACTGACCCTTCAGAGAATAAGGGGAGATTTAATTCATTAGCTTGTAAACCAAAGGGAGAAAAATAATTTAATAAAATGCTTCAGGGGTTTCTAACAAGACACAAATCTTTGACAGCTTTGAATAAAACTTCATAAATGTAATTCTGTTGAAGAAAATTAAACAGTACTGTATCACCTTTCCTATAAACTGTAATGTTTCTTAATCTGATATTAAATGCATTGTTTATGGCTCCCTGAAGAACATCCCTACATGATTATATTGACATGATGTTTGTATAACTCCCAAAGAAACCTTTATTGAAGAAGCACCTTTTTAAACACTTCCTCGTGCTATTAAAGTAAGGAATGACAGGACTGGAATCATTTGACATCTTAGACCCCATGACCAGCATCAGATTTCAAGCCTGGTCTGGAATAGATAGATTGTGATGTAAAGCTTCATCAATTTTTTCCCCAAACTCAGTGGAGCACACCCCTTCACTGCATCAGTGTGACATTTCTCTAGTATCAACACTGTTGACGATATGTCCTCACAGCATTCAATTTAAGGGCGCATTTTACAAATTTGCACTCCCCACAAGAAGCTTCACCTGCTGGGAGTGGATATTGAGAATTTAAGTGCCAAGAACAAATTAATAATGAAATATTGATAAAATGAATGATGGAACCCACTGAATCTGATGTCAAAATTCTCACTATGCAGTTCTCGGAACACAAATGCTGGGAGCACAAATTCATAAAATGACCTCGTCTTGTGCCATTTAGTGTTATATAGTTTTATGCTGTTAGACGATGCCCGCAAGGCATTGAATTGAGACTGTATGCACTCACAGAGGGGTATTTCATCCCAGAGCTCTGTGTCTGGTCACTACAATATCCAATTTCTTCCCCCTATAAATTATTAAATATTATGGGGGTGAAATTGGTTTATGCCACTAGCACCAAATGCAGTGAAAATGAATTGGCAGCCCGTTTTACATCACACCTGATCTTCTCCATTGGATAGCTGATAATTTGCTATGAGTTCATTTTGCGCTACTAGTAAACCCATATTTTAGGTTCACTATTTCGGTTGACTCTTTTATGCAACACATTTCCTTGGTGAAAATCACTTATTTCCCAGAGTATAAGTTAATTCAGTAAAGAAAACCAGAGAACTATATTGATTGGAACTTTTCTTTTTTTAAGACATGTACATTGTTGTTGTATTTATATAGAAGAAAAAAATAGATGCTTGCAAGTGTTTATGGCAATTGGCAGGAATAATAGGATGGCACAATATAGACAAGATAATGAAGAGTACAGCTTGAAAAGGGTATGATGATTATGAAGTAATTGTGGGAATAACTAAAGGCATAAAGATACTGTGCCAATATCAAACAAAAATAAAATAAGATTTCTGAAATTTAAAAGAATGTCAAGTAAATTCGCATCTGAAATGGAAAAATAGGCTCATATTTCCTTCTATTCTAACTGGCCAGTCACATCTGAAATATTAATGTGTAGTATATTTCTTGTCTTTTTTTGTTTTCATTTCAGGTTTCAGCATTTACAGCTTCTCTTTTTGTGTGGGCTAAAATGAGATTTTTCACTGGTTCCTTTTTCTAAGATGCTGAAATTTTCCTCCAGTTGTAACTGGGCAATAGCAATTTGCAGCCCATTTCACACCCTGCCCGATTTTGTCTTTCACTGAGTTTATTTCAGAGAAGAAAATTGGATGGGGTGTAAAACAAGCGGGTTATTTGCCCCTTTTGTGCCCACGGCAAAGTTGGATTTCACCTCTAATTGTCTAACCTAATGAAATAATGTATGTCTGGGTAATGTCGATTTTTGAGCATTGCTGAGAAAAAGAGACATGTTGGGTAGAATTTTCCCAGATTTGCACTAAGTGCAGTAGTGGTCAGGTAAAATGACGTTTTGCCCGTTGGCCGCTATGGCAGCTTTTCACGCCATATCGTCCCAAGCCTGCACTCCTGGGAAACACGCTGTTTCCATGGCGGACGGCCTCTCATTTGCCCACCGGCCATCACCCCGCTGCCATATCACGCCAGGCACCATGTTTAAAGTCCAGCCACAAGCACAGCGCTCATTGCCTCCAGCTCACCACTGCTGCATGGAAGACATGGCCAGCAAATAAAAAAAGACTGCAGCCACCCAGCTTCAACGACAGGTCCCTTGAGCGACTGCTGGATGCCGTGGAGGCCCACTGGGATGTCCTGTACCCCCGCTCTGGCTGCTGGATTGGCAGCAACATGACCAATCCAGGTTGGGAGGCAGTGGCAGTGGTGGTCAGCGCCAATACCCTTCAGAAGAGGACACCCAGTACTGCAAAAGGATGAATGATCTCCTCCGTTCCAACAAGGTAAGTCACTCTTCTCATCGCTCTCAACTCACACACTCACAAACACATCATGCATCCAGAGTGCCCTCACTCACTGCCAGTTCAAGGGACATCACCATTCACTCTCTTACACTCACCGTCATTGTGCTCATCTCATCCATGGGACCACTCACCACCCACACAGGCAGGTGTTATCATCTGGCTTGGCAGATGACTTGCTTACTCTTTCTCCATCTCTATCCACACAGGATAAGCTGGCACACAAGAGAGAGAGGTCACAGACTGGTGGCGGAATGCCTGAAATCTAGGTCCTCATGGAGTTTGAAAACAGAGCCATCCAGCTGGCTGGTGACAATCTGGACTGGTCCTGTGCTGACGGTGAGATCGGCGCTGCTCTACCAAGTGGGAATCCAGCACTGCAACATCCACAAAGCAACCATACTGTGAATGATGTGTCCTCTTTCACAGGCCTCTGCCACGCACTAATTATCTCCCCTTGCTTTCGCAAGCACATCTGCCAAACAGCTGACAGAATCCATGACCCAGGGCCTCCAATCAAGCCCCGAAGGAGGAGGAATCTGAAGGCACCCTCCCTGAAAACCCGTCACAATGCTCACCCACACTCTCCACCAGCGCAGAGATACACACCTCGGTGGAACCTAGCTTTAGAGTAGCCCTGGGATCACTCCAGCTACCCCTGCTCTACAAGGAGTCAGCCTGCAGCCCCCAGGCACCCTGGGTCAGTAGGCCCACACACTCTGGGCCCATCTATCCAGGTAACTCTGAGAGTTTCAGGCCAATCCGACTCCCCTTTTAGCTCCACAGGCCGGGAAAGGTGCCACGGCCACACAGCAGGACCCCGAAGACAGGCCTGGGCTTCCAAGTCTCGGCCCACCAGAGGACACCCACCAAAGTCATCACAGGCAGGGTGTCGCAGTCAGCAGTCTGCCTCCACCTCCACTGTGGATGTCCGGGGAGCAACAAGACGGTTATGAAAGTTAAGGAGAATTAGTTGCACAGCCTGGGCACGGATGTTAATTACTTGTACATGTTGTTCACTATTGTCATTAAACTCCCAAGAATGTCTCCCTGCCTATGGCTCCTTGTTCTGAGGAGCAGTGCTCTTGTCACTCAGATGTGAAACGTTTCTGCTGTGATGCTGTGCACCAGCTCCAGAAGGGCTCAGGTTCTGAAGGCGGACAATGAGCTTCTAAAGTTTCATGGCTGTGACTCTATAATATGACCCTGATCACGGAGCACAAGCGAGCTCCCCTTGGCCAGATAGGAGTCAGACATTCTCTGAGGCTATGTGAAGATCTATGGAGTGTCCTCACTGCATGTCGTCATCATCCTCCTGCAATCGAGCGACTATTAGGGCCTCCACTGCATCTCCATGACAGGAGCATTCTCACAGAGGGTATTGGCGCTGCCATAAGCCAAACTGGAGTCAAACATTCACAACTGTGATGTGAGGATCTATAGGATGACCTCACTGCATGTCGTCATCATCCTCCACAAATCTGGCAGCTATGAGGGCCTCCCGAGTGTGCCTGCCTCATCTAGCCAGTGTGAGAGCCTCATCCCCATCATTGATGCCTCCGAGGACCTCCTCACTCTCATCCCCGTCAGCATCCTCCTCATCGGAGGAGACGTGCTGCTCTTCCATCTCCTCCTCAGCCAGCTCAACTCCCCGTTGCAACACCAGTAAAGGGCGCAGCACACGACAACGATGTGTGACACCCTCTGTGGACTATATTGCAGGGCTCCACCAGACTGGTCCAGGCACCGGAACTACATCTTCAGCATCCTGATGGTCTGCTCCACCAAGTTGGGATGTAAGCATGAGCCTCGTTATACATTCGCTCTGTTGCAGTCTGAGGCCACCGTACGGGTGTCATCAGCCACAGCCTCTGTAGGTAGCCCTTGTCCCTGAGGAGCCATCCCTGCAGCTTCTGTGGACGCTGGAAGACTCCAGGGATCTGTGACTGACTGAGGATATAGGTGTCGTGCACAGTCCCTGGAAACTATGTGCACACCTGCAGGATGCGATTCTGGTGGTCGCATACCAACTGCACATTCAGTGAGTGGAACCCCTTGCGTTTGATATAGCCCACTGTGTGTAGCGGTGGAGACCTGAGTGCCATATGGGTGCAGTCAATTGAACCCTGCACCTGTGAGAATCCCGGCATCCTGGCTGTCCCGATCCTGGGCGAAATGCACAAAATTGTGTGCCCTCGAGAAGATGGTATCCGTGACCTCATGGATGCATTTGTGGGTGGTGGATCGTGATATCCCACAGAGATCACCTGTGGAGCCCTGAATGGCATAAAAAATTGAGCGCTGCAATCACTTTCACAGTCACTGGCAGTGGATGCCCTCCATGCCCCCTTGGCACCAAGTCCTGCAGAAGAGGCAGATGTGAGTGACCAGGTCCCTAGACATGCACAGTCATTGGTGAAACTGGTTCTGAATCATCTGCAGGAATAAACAGGCGGCGTCTATAGACCCTGGGTGTCACTAGGCGCTGACCAGCCATGTCTCACTGTCATTCTTGGGCAGCGCGTGTGGGAACCCCAGCAGCCCCTTCTTCCTTAGATTGCTGCCCCTGCCTTTGGGTGGCCAGGAGTCTCAGTTGCTCTCTCCTCCGTCTTCTTCGCTTTCTGTAGGTCATCTGGCATACAGCAAGGTCACCAGGCTCCATGCTCCGATGTGGTCCTCCTGTGGCATGTAAGAGAGAGAGATGTGGTTAGCATGGGTTTATTTAGCACCTTTCCTGGCCCTGTGTGATTGTCCCTTAACTCTTCCCAGAGAGTGCTGGCTACCCCTCGGATGGCCAGGGATGAGTGTGCTGCATGGCTGCCCTGTCAACCTGCGACTTGGGGGAGACTGCTCCTAACCGGGATGCTGAGATTGCAAGGGGCTGTGAGCACCTCCAGCAGTGACTGCTACATGGCCAGCGTTGGTGAGGAGATTGTACAATGTGTGCAGCCCAACTGCTCCACGGTCCAATGAAGTGGTTGCGGTCTCCCAGTCTGTGCCGGGGAGGGTGGTGGGGTGGGGGGGGCGGCGGGGGTTGGTAAGGTCTGGAGGGGCACTTGGTGGCACTTTGGTGCTTTCACGTTGCTTGCTTGGGCGGGCAGGTTAGGAGCCCAATCATATCACTGTGGCCGTGCCTGAACTGTCTCAGTTGCAGGGGAATGGACAGTTTATGCGGATGCCCCTACTATGTGGCCACTTCCCTCACCTACACTGCCCCCCACCTCGATTTCTTGTGTGCAGGATGCAGCACCAGGGCAGCAATTGCCCCCGACAACAGTCGCCTTCGAGGCTGGGCAGCAGTTGCTCCCGGACACCGCCCCTCGACAACAGTTGCCTCCGTGGCAGGGCGGCACTTCAACCCAGCCCCCCTGGCTGTCAAGGAGCCTGACCCCAATCATATCACTGTGGCTGCACCTTAATTGTCTCTGTTGCAGAGAAATTGTCAGTTTATGCAGGTGCCCCTACTATGTGGCCACTTCCCTTGCCTATCCTGCCTCCCAAATTGATTTCTTGTGTGTGGGATCCAATGCTAGGGCAGCAGTTGCCCCCCTGACAACAGTCACCTTTGAGTCTGGGCAGCAGTTGCCCCTGGACACTGCCCTGACAACAGTTGCCTCCATGGCCCCCTGGCACCCTGGCACCCCTGAAGCCTGCAAAGCAACAGGCTACCCTGGCGAGCTCAGCAGAATGATACTGTTCACTCACCTCCAGTTCCCCCAAAGTGAAGGCCGCCAAGTGCACGTCACCTGTGTGCTGTTGTGAAGCACGTCAACATCCTTTGCCGCCGACGTGTCAGACAATCTGGCGGGGTCCAAGAGCATGGGGGCTGGCCTTTTAATGATATGCTGATGTATTACAATGAACTCCCCAATGACTGTTAGCAGGAAATGCGGCCCGCCATCAGCGGGCTGAGCGGATGATCACAACCCGCCTTCCTGCCGTCATGAAAGCAGTCGCACCATATGGAAAATTCTGCCCTTGGTCAAAGTTTTTAATCTTGCACTCACCAGGATAGATGCAAGAATACCAAATTTTAAAGAGAACAACAATTTATAATGCATAAGAGAAAGGTGTTGATCGGTTAGCAATTATTTTTTGCCTCAACCAACCAGAGTCAACTTGCCTTTTTTTGAATCTAAACAAATGTTTGAGGGATAACTGTTCCCTGGTGCATTCTCCATGGCAATGTCTCAACCAATCAGAGTCTACTTGCCAAACAATCAGCATCCTTTTTCTCATGTAGGATAAATTGTTGTTCCCTTTGAAAATTGGTATTCTTGCATCTGTTCTGATGCATGCAAGATGAAATGTTTCAACAATACTCAAGTTCTGTACTACAAGTGACTAAATGCTGATCCTGTGCAAGTCAAAGCTAATGACTGTGAATCGTAGTGAACCTCATTATACTTTGATTGTGGTCAAGAGCAATGATATTAATATTTACTCTTCCCAAGCAAATTAACCAGAATGTCATGCATTATGCTTGTAAGGCCAGTTCACTTCTTATGTAGATTTGAGTTAATGAGATTGTTCAGGAATATCTATTGTTCTTAATCAACCAAGAAATATAAAATATGATGTGATAATTAAAGCAGTTTTACTTTAGGGATAGACAGTATATAATGTTTTAATATGTATTATCAAAATAAAAATACTGCCGACCATTTAATTTTTTTTAAATGTAGAAAAAATTATACATATATAATCATTTTTGTACAGTTTTCTACTTTTGCACATGTTTTTCTCTAATCCTTTGTTCAAATAGACACAAAATAGTGAGTGATTTGCATATTGGAATTATCTCAGTCACTTAATCCAACATTAGCATTTATCTTGGTAATTTCCTTGCCAATAGATGTGACCTCCGCCAGCCTATTTTCCATTGAAGTTTTTCAATTCTGTTCAAAGTTTTTAAAAAATTGTCTTTTAGTTCATCCTACTTGAAACAGCTAGACCCATCTCTAAACATTTCAAAATAACTCCCATACTGGGCAGAATCCTGTTGCAGTGGTGAGTGATCCAATGGTGGCACTGAAAATGTGTGGGTCTCCCACTTGGAGGTGGGGTGGCTGGCCATTTGCAATCATGGGGCAGCCAGACAATTACCTATGTACAGTTAATGGGTCTGGCCAATTGTGTGGCAGGTCAGACAGAAAGCCGGCGATCCCGCCGTTATCTCAAGGGGGCCAAAGGTCCAAATGCCAAATTTAAATGGCCTATCCACTCCTGGCAAGCTAGCTGCATCATTCTGTTTGCCTGAAAGTAGGATTTTAAACTAGAACCGCTAACACCATCTCCCACCTGGATCCCTGGGGCTGCTGTCAACCTTTGCCCACCTGTGGATCCTGATCACCTGCTGTCATCCCATTCAAAAGTGGACACATGGCTCAGCGCACAGTACAAGTGGCCCTACGGTTTAGCGATGCCTCCCTGCTGATTCTCCTCCAGGCCGCTCAGGAATGGCAAGAGGTCCAGTTTCCCAGTGAGACTTTCCTGCCTGCCTGACCAAGGTGGCCTGGATGGAGATCGCAGCAGAGGTTAGCAGCCATAGGGTCCACAAGCAAAACTGGATCCAATGCCTCAAAAGGGTCTATGACTTCCTAAGGGCACAGTGTAGTCACTGAAAAGTGGCAATGTAAATGTGTGAGTGGAGAGATATGCCAGGAGTTTGGGTTCTATGCCTCAGCACCAGATGGAACCTGTGGACTAAATGTGTAGGAGTCAGTTCATGCTGTGAAAGTTGTACTTGTTGCAGGAGACTGCATGTGTGGAACACTTACTAGGGAGGTGGCATTAGTTGGCATAGGCATGCATGATCCTAAAGGGATGTGCTGTCCATTGAGATGATACTCAATCCTTCTGTCTGCCTGCAGGCTGAAAGAGCTCATAATGTCAAGGAGCACATGAAGACTGGTGGTGGTGTCCCTTACCTCTGCATATTGACCCCTGCAGAACAGAAGGGGTCAAACTGGCAAGGAAGCAGGGTGGATGTTCATTTATGGATAGCGAGGCTGGAGTGTCAACACATCACTGAATATGTCTCCAACCTAGTGTTGAGAACATGGACACCTGAAACACGCATGATACTGCACTGGGAAAGGGCATTCTTTGCTAATTCTTTGTATTCTCCACTACAGGTCCTCACCATTAGAAGACATGTCGCTCAGAGTCTGCAGAAAGCCAGAAGTCCACCTCTGATGATGATGACACAGAACACTCAGAGGATGCATAATTCCCCTGCACCGTCCACCAGTGCAGAGACAGTCACCTTGGTGGAAATGCATTCACTATTAGGCTGAGGAATCACAATCTAGTGAATACATGACTGACATGTCACAGCAGCTGATGGAGGATGTGACAGCCAGGGTCCCTGACAGTCGGAGGACTACTGGAGACCAGGCACATATCTGAGCCCCATGCTGATGATGGGCACCTGGAATCAAATGCAAGAAACCTGTTGGAGATGCCAAGACAGGCAGGGGAACATCTGACAGAGATGTCAGAGGCTTGGGGCAGCCTTGAGCAAATGGTGTAGGAATCCACCCAAGCCATGAGTTCTGTCATGGCTCCGCATGTGAGCACAGGCTTCCTCCATGGAAAGGTTGGCGACCGCCAGATTGTAGTGCCAGGTCTAGCAGAACACTCAGTGGTGGCTGGATATGTGCTTGGACCTGTCATGGCTCTGTACATCACCGGCCAGGCAAAAGGGGGATGAGGCACTGAGACCTCCCTCCAGGTTCTCCTTCTACTCCTGGAGTCAGGGAGGTGCCATTATGCAGGAGGAGGAATACCAGCAATCTGCTTCAGGGGCATAATCTCAGGGGCGTTCCAAGGGTAAGTTGTTGCTCCTCCACCCCTCTGCCAGTGATCCCAATGCCTCCAGTAGGGTGAGGCCAACGAGGGTGCACATGCACCTGTACAGGTGATCCTCAGCAGGCTGGAGCCCTCTAGGCTTTAGACCATCAGAGGATGGCTGTCAAGGTCATCTCAGGCAACAGGGCATAGCATTCAGCAGGCTACCTCCACCTCAGCTGCAGCTGTCAGGATCATGCCAAGGTGTAGTGTTAAAAATGTAAGCGTAAAACCTTCCAATGGAAAAAAGGTGGCTTGGGCATGCAATCATTCATATGGCATTGTAAATTTAAGTGTAAATATATAGCTTTGAGTGTTGGATGGTCATGATTTGGGAACTTGTGAAACCAGACAGGGACTTTTAAGGACTTGGTGCTTCATTGAAACTCAGTGATGGTTGTTGTGGGGTTATGGACATACCATTTATTGTGGAGCTTCGGAAGTAGTGGCATATTGGAGCTCCTTGACCTTTGTTAGGTCTGGGGCTTGGAACCTCACTAGCAAACCAGCATATATTGCTCAATCCCCATTTACCCTTTAGAAGCTGTTTCCTCAGCAGCCTCTGCAGCTGAGGCATTTTGCAGGTGAACACAGAGTTCTCAGCCAGCCTTTGCCAGGATTGGAATGTGTCTGACTGAGCCATTTGTGACCTCCTTCCAAGTCAGAAGTGTGTGAGGATTTGATGGGACCATGCAAATATGCCTGTTCATGCCAAGGGCCTGAAGTCTTTTTCCTTCTAGTGCCAGACTTCACCAGCCTTTAGGTTTGTCTGGGAGGGAGTGTGCTGGATGTTCTGGCACTTCCACAGTGACATTTCTTGAGTTAGAAACCGATATCCTGCAGGGACCTCACTCTGGTTGAAATTGGGATGCAATGAGGGTCTTATGGGCCTGGTCTGGCATGTCGCTCCATCGTCTTGGCATCTGGAGCTACAGCAGTACCATGCATCACCTCAAGTCTTCTGATACTTCCCCTTTATCCTCAACCGAGGATGAATCTGGCTCCTCCATCCTTCCCAGCTGACAATTCCTCACCTCTTTGCTGCACTAGGTTATGTAGGGCACAGTAGACCACAATGATCTGTGAGACTCTGTGTGCTGCTATGTACTACAACACTCCACCTCAGCAGTCCATCTTCAGCAATCTGATGGTCTGTTCCATTGTTGTCCTTGTTGAAGCATGGGAGGCATTGTATCTCTCCTCTGCTGGGATTTGTGAGTTCCGCACAGGTGTCTTGAGCCAGGACTTCTGAGGGTAGTCCCTGTCACCAAGGAGTCACTCCAGCAATTGTGCTGGGGGAGCAAACAGTTGTGCTAACTGAGAATGACTGAGAATGTATGAGTCATGGAGCTCCCTGGGAAGCGAGCACACATCCGCAGGATTAATTTTCAAAAGTCACGAACCAGCTGCACATTGATGGAATGTATCCCCTTTCAGTTTATGAATGTCGCTGGCTGCTCCCAGAGAGCTCTCAGTGCCACGTATGTGCAATCAATTGTCCCTTGTCCATGGGGGAACCCAGCTATAGAGCCAAATCCAACAGCTCTGGCTCTCAGGATGTGTGCTGAATCACACAAAATCATTGGTGAACTCCCTTATGCATCAAAAACAAAAAATGCTGGAAAAACTCAGCAGGTCTGACAGTATCCATGGAGAGAAAGACAGAGTTAACGTTTTGAGTCCGTATGACTCTTCTTCAGAGCTAAAGGGAAGTAGAAATGTGGTGAAATTTATGCTGTTTAAGGCGGCGGGGGCGGGGGGGGGTGGAACAGGTGAAGCTAGATAGAAGGCCAGTGATAGGTGGAGGCAAAGGAGAGAGTGCAAAAAATCGAAAATAGGCTAAAAACTGGGGATAAAACAATGAATAAAAATGGAAATAAATTTTAAAAATAATATCGTCCCCTACCCTCACCCCCACTTGGGCCATCTGTCACTTGCTAATGTTGTTCTTTCCACAGAGCTTACCCTGGTCCGGCCATTATCACAATCTGCTTTCTATTCTTAATATCACCATTAGCACCTCCTTCAGCCAGCACCACCACCATTAACACCCCTTTGATCTTTTGTTTATGACATCTTTTGTAATCTCTCCTTTGCCTCCACCTATCGCTGGCCTTCTATCCAGCTTCACCTGTTCCACCCCCACTTAAACATTAGACATTTCTACTTCCTTTAGCTCTGAAGAAGAGTCATACAGACTTGAAATGTTAGCTCTGTCTTTCTCTCCACAGATGCTGTCAGACCTGCTGAGTTTTTCCAGCATTTTTTCTTTTTGTTTCAGATTTCCAGCATCCACAGTATCTTGCCTTTCAATGCATCTGCTGCCTGGAATATGCCATCCATATCCCCCCGACCATGGAATCCTGGAATAACCCTGGCCTGGAAATTCAAGGTGGTGGTGGCTTTTAAGGCAACTGGCGTAGGATAGCCTCCCATTCCATGGGACATTAGGTCTTCCTGCAGGAGCTGACATGGGTCAGTGACTGACTGCCGTGACATCCTCAGCTGTCTTTGACTTTGTCTGTCTGACATTTGTGGGTAGTTACTCCATGTGGGGTATCTTTGGTTACACACCATTGTTTGACATCACACTGACCCCTGTTTGCCAGCATCCTGAGCTGCTTGAACCCCTTCTGCTGACCCTTGTTGCCTTTCTGGCCATTGCAGTTGCCTTTCTGGCCATTGCAGAGCCTGGCCCTGGACCATCTTCAGCTGGTTCCTCTCCTCCTCCACCACAGCATCAAAAAAGCATTGGGTGCATGAGACACCATCCTGTCTGCCTGAAGGCAGAAGGCAGGAAAAATATTTGGTCAGCACAGTCTATTTGGACTTCCTTCCTGGCTTGATGACTGTGGATCAATGGGGAGCCCACTACTGTATATCACCCACCCCGCCATGACCAGCTCCCACCCTGACCTAGTCTCTGACCACCACTTCCAACTATTGCATCTAAGTCCTTGGACACTTCCACTCTGACACTGGAGCTGCAAGCCACCACAACCAACCCTCCCTCCATTATCCTAGCCCTGTCTTCTGTGACTGTCGAGCCACCCACCATCACCCTTGATCAACTGCCTGTCAACCATAGAGCTGCCCCATGTCACCATTGAGCTGCCTGCCTGCACCCTGGACCTGCACCTACCCATCACCCTCGATCTACCAACCATCATCTTCCACCATCCCCCTATCACCCTTGATCTGCCTCCAGTTACCCTCGATTCTCCCAACCTCACCATCGACCTGCCTCCAATCACCTTGATCTCCCCTCTATCATGCTTGAGCTGCCTTCAGTAGAGATTGGCCTCTCCTCTGCTGTCTAGCTCCCTCCCTCTGTCCTTCATCATGCTTCTTAGGGCTGTCACAACCTGACATCCCTTCCATGGACAGCCATGCCCCAAACGCCCTGCACAGCACCACCTGAGCTCAATGCAACAGCTCAAACTCCTCTTCCCTGATCCAACAAAGTTTCCATACAAGAAAAGCAGTTCCTACTCACTCCAAATCCACCATGAAGACTATCCCACCTGCCGCACACTGCCTGAAGGTACGTGTTTCTCGTTTAGTGCCGACTTGATCTCAGAGGTTCAAATTAATTTTGCCCCCATGTGCTATAATGAGCATGCAGGACATGTTAATGCTTTAAAAACAAGTTCTGACCGCTTGCCATCGGGAATCACGATCCACCTTTAATCCATCGCCAACTTAATTTCCAAATTTCATCCTGCTGTCGGGAAGCTGACCTATCATCTCCCAAATAATTATGAGCCCCCGCCCGCCTGGTTTCCCGCTCCCTGGAGCTTTACTAGACTCTGCTCACGGTGTGTGAGAAAATGTTCAGAAAAGCGTTTAAAAGTAAACAAAGAAAGATACAAAAGAAAAATGCAAAGAGCAAGGAGATAATACAGAATAAGGAATAAACATACACTAAAAAGCACAAAACAGTCAGAAAAATGAGGCGGGAAACAAATAAAACACAAACCAGAAAAGTATTTTTTTAAAAAGGAAACACTAAAATGTGGAATAAGAAACAATGACTGGCACATGGAGAGATGTAGTGGGCCTGAACTTCTGTGTAATCTAACGCTGATTGCCACTCCGCTCCTACTTTCTTACCTGAAATTTTTTCGATCTTATCTCGCCTGACCTTCCGACTCAGGCCGGGTGAAAACTGTGCAATGCAGCACACTCCTGAGGGCTTCCGTTGAGGAGTTGGATGTAAGGAGGCAATGCCCTTTTTTTCTGGCACTAGTTGCCATAAACCAGGTAAATTAAAGGTCCAGCCAAGTTTAAAGGTATTTGACAGACCAGGGAGAAGGTAAGTATCCAAGGTAAGAGGGTAGGATTTGTGAGGGGGTGGGTGGGTTGGGGAAATGTCAGGTCAGACCTTGGGGGAGGGGGAATGGGTGGGTCAGGTCGGGTTGAGGGAATCCCATGGGGGAGGTTGGTGGAGTTCCCTGGGGTGGGGGAGAATCCTGTGGGTGGGGGTTGAGTTCCATAGCGGGGAGAGGGTGAATTTCATGGAGTGGGGGGAGGGGCAGTATCCCTTGGGGTTTGGGGTGTGGGTTGAGTCCTGTGGGGGGCCAGTATGGGTCTGTACAATAGTTACCCAGAAGTTAGAAGTGGTTTTAATTGTTCTAACTTTTTCTGGGTAACTATTGATGTAAAACAGTCGGAACCATCCAAAGTTTTTTCAAATCGCATTTTTGGATGGTTTCCAGTGCATGACAATTGCACTTCCCGGGCAATTGCCATGCAAATCTTACCTGGGGAGTTCCAGGGTTGGAGGGGAGATAGCCCCCACCAGCCCACCGGTTACACTGCCCTCAAGCTCAGAATTTACAGCTCATTCTGTATCCACAGAAACTCTAAAATATTCTGTAAAATTCTGGACTCTAGTTCAGAACTCCTTTAGTCTCTATTTGACAAACTGATCAGTGCTGGATATCCCTCAACTTCACGTCCTCCCCAAGTTGGGTTGAGCCAGGAAATTATAGTGTTAACTACTGGTCCCAGAATTTTAACTAAAACAGCTTGAACAGAATTGTGAGCAAGCACTTCCCCAGCTCATTCACAATCCAGATAAGACTCCTAAAGCTACTGTGATTGAGACATTACAACCAGGAGAAACAGAGGCCCGAATTTTATGCTGGTTGAATGGCGGGCGCTCAACCCATGAAATTGCGCGAGAAGACGACAGATGCGTGTCCTGATGTCATCTATTTCATTCAGCACGCAAGCGCAGCAGTCAGAAGCACGCCCACCGACAATTAAGCAGGCAATTAAGCCTATCAAGGAAGCAATTGAGATCGATTTTATGTGGCCTGTCCACTTTTATGGTTGGCGGACGGGCCAATCAGCCTTTACATTTTCGCTGAAACCTTGATGTGGGGCAGGATGAAATGTTTGGGGTGAAGTATAATAAAAAGAGATATCTGGGGGCTGATGTTTTTTCAGTTCTACTGTCAGGTGCTTGAATGTGTTGCATAGACACAGTTTGGTGCATTTTTTTCTTGTCGTTTAATCTGTACAGATCTGCAGCTCCCTGAGGCAGCTCCGCCCACCCACACCCTCACTTCTGTCAGCACCCGCCCTATTCGCGTCCCCATCTGCAGCGCTGAGGCTTTCTTAGTTCGTGTTTCACGCTGGCTGGCCGTTAATTGGCCAGCCAGCATGAAATTGCGTTCGGGAGCCAATTTCAGGTGTAAGTTCATTTCACATCGGTTCTGGGCCTTCTGATCACTCGCACCCGACAAACGTAAGATTCAGGCCAGTGACTGTAAAATGCTTGTGCATGTTGTGAACAAAAAGGCACCTCCCCAAAGAATACCCATAAAAATAAGATGTTGTACGTATATACCACAATGATTCATGAACAGAATAGTTTGGAGTTTCATTAAATGTTTTTGAAACACCAAATCTATTTTTAAAATTTTTTTGTAAAATTTTGTACAATGTTGTAAAAATGCATATTCATTAATAAAATCAAGTAATTAGGTGCACGTTTGGAATTTTTACTTTTACTTCAATATATATGTACATATATATTATATATATAATACATTTGTGCAGTTGCTATTATTCCTCTTACTTTCATAAAATGTTTTACAACAAAAAAAATTCTACCCACAACATATTTTTATCTATTGCCAACAGTCCCGCTGCTGCAAGCATTTCCAATATTAAAATCATCGCAGTGATTACAAACAGCACGAATATCTAAATGCCCTGAAAAACTCCACCAGCCTTTAATACCACATAAACGTTGTCAATCATTAAACCACAGAGGTATACAGATGGAAGAAAAAGCTTTCTTTGCAGCATTCATATTTCAAGAATCAGGGAGATAACTGCCTCAAAAGTGGGATAAGACTGGATTATTTCAAAAATACATTAAATTGTCATGTTTGTCAATGACCTAGATAAAAACTTCACCAGCCTTTTTTCCTAAGGAGTGTATATCATAATACGTTTCCACTGCAAGAGACTTATTGGTCCTGAGATACTGCCCACAGGTTAGCAGGCCTCATTTCAAATCTCCGACAGCAATACGTGTCATTTCATGCTTCATCATGATTTCACATGTTCAACAGAAACGGAGGTCACTCTGTATATGGAAATCACTGTCTGCAGGGCAAAAAAATTAAAAAAGGTGATACTCAGGCTAGATTGCTGCTTTAACCTTGCTGGCCTTGGCAAATATGGTACGGCCTGATACATTATACCAGCAGGAATTATTTAGCAGAGAGGTGTAGGCTCGATATTTCAACAAATAATGAGATAGTCTGACTCCAGCTGAAACTTTATGGTCCACAGGGCACTAAATCATGAATCCAGGGAAATTCAGTCATTATAAACCACAGATATTTCCCATATTGTATGAAACACCAGTACTTAGCACTCCCGGGTCAAGTACGATACAGGCCTGGAAATCAGTAAAGGCCCACTTCTTGCCATCCTTTCCCATTGGGGTGTTGGAACAGGGCAGGTAAGCCATGATTCCTACTGAAATTAGTTAAAAAAACTAAGCTCTAGGTTTTAAATAAGATCTAAACAATGTTGTGCTTTCTTTTCCCCAAAATGTGACACCCATCAGATAAAAGTTTTATAAATATATATGGTACCACATACAGCGGTAGTGGTTAAAGCACAACAACAACTTATATTTATATAGTGCCTTTAGCATAATGAAACATCCCAAGGCGTTTCACAGGAGTATTATAAAACAAAGTATGACACTGAGCCATGTAAGGAGATATTAGGGGTCAGGTGACCAAAAGCTTGGTCAAAGGTTTTAAAGAGTGCCTTAAAGGAGGAAGGCAAGCAAGGCAGAGATGTGGAGAGGTATAGGGAGGGAATTCCAGAACTTGGGGTTTAAGCAATCAATGGCACAGCCACCAATGGTAGAGCAATTATAATTGGGAATGCACAAGAGGCCAGAATTAGAGGAGTGCAGATATCCTGCAAGATTATGGGGCTGGATGAAGTTATAGCGATAGGGCAGGGCAAGGCCATGGAGGGATTTGAAAAGAAACATCAGAACTTTAATATCAGGACTTTGTTTGACCAGGAGACAGTGTAGGTTAGCAAACACAGGGGTGATAGAGTAATAGGATTTGATGCGAATTAAAGACACGGGCAGCAGAATTTTGGATTACCTCAAGTTTATGGAGGGTAGAATGTGGCAGGCCAGCGAGGAGTGCATTGGAATAGTCAAATCTAGAGTAACAAGGGCATATAGGAGGGTTTCAGCAGCAGATGAACTGTATCAGGGTGAAGCCAGGTGATGTTATTGTAGTGGAAATAGTTAGTCTTAGTGACAGCACAAGTATAAGGTCGGAAGCTCAACTCAGAATCCTGACACCCAAAAATGAACATACAAGGATCTCTTGAAGTTAGCCCTTGAGCCTTAGTCGGGGGAGGGGTTCGAGGGGGTGGAGTCTGTCCCAGAACACTAGGAAGATCCTGTCACTAATTTTCCCCCAAGTCAGCAGTTTTAATCGTCTTAATTGATCACCCACCATAGCCGGGCAGGTAGATGGTGCCACTTTGACTCTGCCTATGGCAAGATCACTCAAAGGAGAGAACACGTCGGGGAGCTGACCTGACCAATAGTCCCGCCTACAAATCTGTCTGCGTGGGACTAGGAAGACTCTACCCTATAATCGCTTCGTGCAGCTTCACCTGTTGGGAGAAATGTGTCAGATATTTGAGAATAAGCTTCAACTGATTTTCTGACCATTTAAATGGGCAATGGGATAATCATGCACTGTGTACATTCAAATGAACAATTTCCCCCAATGGGCAAAGTTCTTTGTTGAAACTGGAAAACTAACCTTATATATTATTGTCAACGACACTCAAGAAGCTTGACGCCATCCAGGACAAAGCAGCCCGCCTGATTGGCAACAATACCACAAACATTCACTCCCTCCACCACCAACGAACATTGGTAGCAGTGTGTACCATCCACAAGATGCCCTGCAGCAACTCACCAAGGCTCCTTAGGCAGCACCTTCCAAACCCACGACCACTACCATCTAGAAGGAGAAGGGCAGCAGATACATGGGAGCACCACCATCGGAAGGCTCCCCTCTAAGCCACTCACCATCCTGACTTGGAAATACAGAGAGCGGACCTGCATGAGAAGGGCAAGGGCGACAGGAGATAAAAACCGGCAGCAGAGGGAGGCCCAGCACACGGAGAGCGGACCTGTGTGAGAAGGGCAGCGGCCAAGTGGTTTAAATCAGAAGGCGTTATTACAGATGAAGAGTACAGTTTTGAAATTCACTTTTAAGATATTTAACATCCAAATTAATTAATTAAATAGAATAGAGATGGATGGGCAGGCGATGTGTTGCAGCTATAGTATGTGGGGGCTGGCGGACACCGGTGCGATCCATGGTGACCACATCTGCAGCAAGTGTTGCTGCTCGAGGAACTTCGGCTCAGAGTTGATGAGCTGGAGTCCAAGTTGTGGACACTGCGACACATCAGGGAGGGGGAGAGTTACTCGAACACTGTGTTTCAAGAGACAGTCACACCCCTTAGATGAATTACATCAAATTTGGACCATGGTCAGAATTTAGCTTTGGAGGAGCCTCAGCCAGTGCGCTTGTCCAATAGGTAAGAGGTTCTTGCTTCCGGTGTGGATGAGGGCACAGACTGCAGGGAGGATGAGTGAACTGACAACAGCACTGTGGAACAGAGCACCATTCAAGTTGGGGGAGAAAAGAGAAATGGAGCAGTAATAGGGAGTAGCATAGTTAGGGGAATAGATACTGTTCTCTGCAGCAAAGACAGAGAGTCCCAAAGGCTGTGTTGCCTACCCGGTGCTAAGGTTAAGGACATCTCTTCTAGGCTGGAGAAGAATTTGGAGTAGGAGGGGAAGGATTCAGTTGTTATGGTCCACGTAGGTACCAATGACATAGGTAAGACTATGGAAGAGGTTGTGCTGACAGACTACGAACAGCTCGGGGCTAAATTAAAAAGCAGAACTACAAAGGTAATAATCTCTGGATTACTACCTCAGCCATGTGAAAATTGGCATGGGGTAAATAAGATTAGAGAGGTAAATGCGTGGCTCAAAGATTGGTGTGGGAGAAATGAGTTCCAATTCATGGGGCGCTGGCACCAGTACTGGGGAAGGAGAGAGCTGTTCCGTTGAGTCGGGCTTCATTTGAACCATGCTGGGACCAGTGTCCTGGCAAATCGTATAGGGTTTTTTGTAATTTGAGGGAGGGTGGGTTCAATTGAAGGGAAATTTCAAAAAATCAAAAAGAAACGAGAGAGGAAAGGTGCAGTGTAGTCAAGAGGCAAACGATAATCAAAGTGTGACTGGGAGGGGTAGAAAATATAAGCAGAAGAGTGCAGCAGAAATTAGAACCAGAATGAGTAATAATGGTAAGAAGTCAAAGCTTAAAGCTCTTTATTTGAATGCATGCAGCATTTGTAACAAGATCGGTGAGTTGATGGCACAAATAGAAATAAGTGAATATGACTTGATACCTATTACAGAGATGTCGTTGCACGGTGACCAAAACTGGGAAATCAATATTCAAGGGTATTCGACATTTCAGAAAAATAGGCAAAAAGGGAAAGGAGGTAGGGTAGCTTTGTTAATAAAGGAAGGTATCAGTGCAATGGTGAGTCATGATATAGCTGCAATAGATTGTGATACGGAATCAGTTTGGGTGGAAATAAGGAATAGCAAGGGGAAGAAGTCACGGGTGGGAGCTGTCTATAGGCCCCCGAAGAGTTGCCTCACTGTAGGACAAAGTATTAATTGGGAAATAATGGTGGCATGTAAGAAGGGCGTTAAAATTGTCATGGGTGATTTTAATCTGCATATTGACTGGACAAATCAGGTTGGCAGGGGTAACATGAAAGACGAATTTGTAGAGTGCTTCAGGGATTGTTTTTTTCTTACAGCAATACGTTGCAGAAACTACCCGGGAACAGGCTATTTTAAATCTAGTAATGTATAATGAGGTGGGATTAATAAGAGGTATCGTAGTTAAGAATCCTCTAGGGGGTAGCGATCACAACATGGTAGAATTTCTAATTCAGTTTGAGGGCGAGCAACTCAGGTCTCAAACCAGTATCCTCAACTTAAATAAGGGCAATTGCAGAGGTATGAAGAAAGAGTTGTCTAATGTGGGCTGGGAAAATAGACTAAGGGGAAGGTCAGTGGATGAGCAGTGGCAGACATTTAAGCACATGTTTCATAACACTCAGCAAAAATTTATCCCAGTCAAAAAGAAGGACTTGATAAGAAGGATGAACCACCTGTGGTTAACAAAGGTGGTCAAGGAAAGTATCCAATCAAAACCTAAGGCATACAAAGCGGCGAAAACTAGTGGCAGACCAGAGGATTGGGGATATTTTAGGAACCAGCAGCGGATGACTAAAAAGCTAATAAAGAGGGAGAAAATTGATTATGAAATTAAATTGGCAAAAAATATAAAATTAAACAGCAAGAGCTTCTACGGGTATATAAAAAGAAAGAGAGTGGCTAAAGTTAGCGTGAGACCCTTGGAGGATGCGATTGGAGAACTGATAATGGGGAACAGGGAAATGGCAAATAAGTTAAACCAATATTTTGCATCGGTCTTCACAGTGGAGGATACTATAAACATCCCAATGATATGAGATAAGCAAGGAGCTAATGGGAGGAAAAGTCTTGTAACAGTCTCTATCACGAGGGACAAAGTATTTGACAAACTAAGGGGACTAAAAGCAGACAAGTTGCCAGGACCTGATGGCCTGCATCCAAGGATTTTAAAGGAAGTGGCTGCAGAGATAGTGGAAGCATTGGTCGAAATATTCCGGAACTCACTGGATTCCGGGAGGGTCCCAGTAGATTGGAAAACTCCTAATATGATGCCCCTGTTCAAGAAGGGAGGGAGACAAAAAGCAGGAAACTATAGGCCAGTCAGCCTAACATCTGTCGTTGGGAAAAAGCTAGGGTCCATTATTAAGGAAGAAATAGCAGGGTATTTAGAAAAGCTTAACACAATCAAACAGTCAACATGGTTTTGTGAAAGAGAAATCATGCTTGACAAATTTGCTAGAGTTCTTTGAGGATATAACAAGCAGAATTGATAAAGGGGAAGGTAGATGTCGTGTATTTGGATTTCCAGAAGGCATTCAATAGGGTGCCACATGAAAGGCTATTGCACAAGATAGGAGCTCACGGTATTGGGAGGAATGCATTAGCATGGATTGAGGATTGGTTAACACATAGAAGACAAAGAGTCAGGATTAATGGGTCTATTTCAGGTTGGAAAGACGTAACTAGTGGAGTGCCACAAGGATCAGTCCTAGGGCCTCAATTATTTACTATCTATATTAATGACTTGGAGGAGGGGGCAGAGTGTAATGTATCTAATTTTGCTGATGATACAAAAATAGATGAGAAGGCATGTTGTGATGAGGACAGAAGGGATCTGCAAAGGAATATAGACAGGTTGAGTGAGTGGGCAAAAACTTGGCAGATTGAATTTAATGTAGGAAAGTGTGAGATCATGCACTTTGGTAGGAAGAATCAAAAGGCAGACTATTATTTAAATGGAGAGAGACTCCAAAAAAGTGCAGCACAGAGGGATCTGCGTGTTCTTTTGCATGAAACACAAAAAGTTAGCATGCAGGTGCAGCAAGTAATTAAGAACGCAAATAGAATTTTAGCCTGTATGGCTAGGGGGTTGGAGTTTAAAAATAGGGAAGGCTTGTTACAACTGTACAGGGTGTTGGTGAGGGAATACCTGGAGTACTGTGTGCAGTTTTGATCCCTGTATTTAAGAAAGGATATACTGGCATTGGAGGCAGTTCAAAAGAGATTCACTAGGCTGATTCCTGTGATGAAGGGGTTGACTTATCAAGAATGGCTAAACAGGTTAGGCCTTTATTCATTAGAGTTTAGAAGAATGAGGGGTGATCTTATTGAAACGTACAAGATTCTGAGGGGGCTTGACAGGGTAGATGTTGAGAAGATGTTTTCACTGGTGGGGGAATCTCGAACTAGGGGACATAGTTACAGAAAAAAGGGGACACTCATTTAAAATTGAGATGGGAAGGAATTTCTTCTCTCAGAGGGTAGTGAATGTTTGGAATTCTCTACCCCAGAGTTGTGGAGGCTAGATCACTGGAAGTATTTAAAGAGGAGGTAGATAGATTTTTGAAATATCAGGGAGTTGAGGGCTACGAGGAGCTGGCACGAAAGAGGAGTTGAGGCCTGGGGCAGATCATCCATGATCTTATTGAATGGAGGGGCAGGCTTGAGGGGCTGAATGGCCTACTCCTGCTCCTATTTCTTATGTTATTATGTTCCTTCACTGTCACTGGGTCAACATTCAAAGTCTGCCTGCAATAGCGCTGCTCCGGTTTCTCAGCAATAGCAGTGTAACTCCACACAGGATGTTATGTAGGACTGTACTCTGGGAGGACGGCACTGTGTGTGGGCAGCAGCTCTCAGTCAGGGCTGCACTCTGAAACAGAGACCGCATTGCGACTGCGGGGAGTGGGGGGAAGCATGGGTGGAGGATGACAGAGTCATGAGGGTCAATGGGGTATGGTGGGGTTGGAAGAGGGGGGCGGTGGACAATGGCAGGCAGAGGGGTGACTGAGGGAGGGGAAGCTGGAGCCCAACATGGAAGGCTAGTTCGCAGACGCAGAAGGAGGTGGATGGGAATCGAAATGTATGAATGTGAGGGGATGCACGCAGGCTCTGGAATATGATTGGGGAGGTGGGATTGTGTTAGTGTGGCACAAGAGGGATGGCTGTACAGGGACTCATAATGGGGCAGGGGAAAACAGTGTCCCTGTCATCCTCCACCCCGCGCCCCACCCCCTCCACCCCCCACAGACACCGGTCACAATGCGATCTCTGTTTCAGAGTGTCTCAGCCCTGCCTGAGAGCTGCTGCACATGCTGAGTGCCGTCCGCCCAGAGTACAGAGGCAACCACCGTGAGCAGACCAGCCCTACACCGCTACCCGTGTGGAGTTACACTGCTATTGCTGAGGAACTGAGGCAGTGCTCTTGCAGGCAGACTTTGAATGTTGCACTCACCTTGAGGTCATGAATGAAGTGAGGGCTAACAACTGCACACCACTTATTTCTGAAGTGATTTACACCTGTCTAATTTCCTGCCAGCATGGCACTAGATTGGGAGGGGGACATGATTTCAGTGAGTAGCGTTTTTTAGGGAGACTGTATGGTGATCAGTCATGAAGGAATGGGAGAGATCATTGAAAGACAGTCATAGTCGCCGGTCTGGGGTCAAGAGGCCAGAGTGAGAGGTTAAAGGCAGTTCTGGGGTTTCGTAGACCTCATAGTCAGGGTGAGAGATTAAAGACAGTTCTGGGGTTTTGCAGCATGCACGACTATGCAAGGTATGCACATCGTAGTCTCACTTCAGGGAGAGGCAAGGCCTGTAAGCTCAATTGGGATAAGGCACAGCTTGGTGTGCAGGGAGTGTTCATTGTCTTACATTGTTCAGTGGTGATGGGTTTGTCTGGCTTGGTACTGGACAAGTCATGGTTAGGAGAGGCACCTGCAGCCTGTACAAAGTGGAGGGAACTTGAAGCTCTCTCCGGTGGGCGGGTTCTCCTCTGCATGCGCCCATGCACACAGCCACAAGATGGGGAGGGGCGAGGCCCACATGGGACATGGGGCATCAACAGTGATGGGTTCAGGAGGGAGGGCTGGAACATCCACCGCAATGACAATGGGATCCAGGGTTACTGGGAGAGGCTGGAGAATAGCTGGAAGGAGGTCTACCTGCACACTATGAGGTTCTAGGAAAATTGGGGAGACCCAAATACAGGTGAAGGGTTGGACTTGGTCTCAAAATAAAAATGCAGCACCGCCATCTCGAAACTCTGAAGTTATTGCACAGTTTAAAATCAAAACTGGAAAAGAATCTGCATGGGAGGGATCTGTGGCACTGTGGGAGGAGCCCACAGCTGGACTAAGGGGCCCTTTCAGGGGGCACCCTCAAACTACTTAGAGTCACAACATTGAAATACAGTCAGAGCTGAGAGAAAAGAGGAAGGCTTCCTTGAGAAGGTACAATTGGAGCCATTGTCTTTTGATGCACTTTAACGAGAGACTGCAGGAGTCACTGGCTTCATAATACAGTTGCTCCATTTGAGCATTAACAGAAAGTTATGTGAGAATGGAAAATGCAAGCAACCATTAAGGAAGCACAGCTGCTGCATATCTGCCAGATCATCAATGAAAGCCTTTAAAAAAATTCTTTCGAGTTATCAACAGTCACAGATTGCAACTCTTTTGAGTACAATCACAGTTCTTGGTTTCTGGGAGTGGGACATGAACCCACAACCCTCTGATTCAAAGGCGAGGGTGCTATGAACTGAGCCACAGCTGACACCTCCCTTATGAAAGCCTTTAATGTGCTTTCTCCAACACTCATCTATAATGGGCCAAGGGCATCCAGTCATTGCTGAAGTGCAAGTTGAGCTTAATCAGGATACCAGATCAGAGGTTGCAGGAGTGCCTTTGGTAAGGTGGCACATTACATGAATGTATCCAAACCTCTTCCAACCTTTGTGGGATTGAGATGATCTGTGAGTTTGTGCCTCAGTTACAAGTCTGTACAAGTGAAACGCTAGTGCCGCAGATGCAGTTCTAGGTCACGACAGTGGCTTTTTGCCTGCGAGTGGGAGGTTTACTATATTTGCCTAGTATTCAGTCAACAGGGAGAAGCAGGATTGAATAATGGAGCCTGTGCTCAACACTGCCTTCTTGATGGCGATGATCTGATTGAGAAGCAGAAGAAGGGCCCGCTGCCTAGCGCAGCTTCGAGAGGAAGCCCGGCCTGAGGTCCATGGTCCAGGGGAGCCCCAGCAACACCCAGAGGATGTGGAGGTTAGACCCATCCCATCGAGGTGACTCGCATGACCAAGGGTCAAACGAAGAAGACTTTCCTATCTGGAGTTGAGCAAAAGACAATGCCTTGCACACCTGTGCTTGTCAAAAGATGTGGTGGATCAAATCTGCCACAATCTTTGGGAGGATCTAACGTCCCGTGGACTTGGAGGACATCCCCTGCAAATGGCCCTGAAGGTTACCACGACACTCAATTTTTTTTGCCTGTGGATCATTCCAGGGATCCACAGGGGACCTATGCGGCATCTCTCAGATCTCTCAGTCCTCAACACATAAATGTATCAAGGAGGTGACATGGCCTCTAGAGTAAGGCTCATCATTATGTGAAGTTCACACTCGAAATTAGCCAGGCTGCTAGGTTTCTGGGATTTGCAGCTATCTCAGGATTTTCTAAAGCACAGGGTGCAATTGATTGCACACATGTGGCTTTGAGAGCTGCATAACACCAGCCCCCGATGTTCATAAACAGGAAACATAAACAGGAAACGTCCACTCCCTGAACGTTCAACTAATGGGCAATCATCACAAGCACATCATGTACATTTGTCCAGGGACCCTGGGAGTTCCCATGACTCATATATCCTGAGTCACGCCAGGTGCCTCACATGGTCGAAGAACCTTCAGCAATTAAAGGGCTGGCTGCTTGGTGAAAAGTGCTACCTGCTCAAACGATAGCTCATGACACCCATGCGTCGTCCTCAGAAGGTTTCGGAGGAGAGATACAACATGGCGACATGATCCATCATCAAGCAGACCATTGGCATCCTGAAGATGCACTTCCGATGTTTGGACCACTCACGTGGGGCTCTACAGTACTTTCCACAGAGGGTGTACACATCATCATTGTCTGTTGTGCCCTTCATAGCCTGGCTCTTCAAAGGGGGGATCCCTTGCCAGACAGAGACATGGAAGAGGCTGAGTGCTCCTCAGATGATGAAGAGCAGGAAGAACAGGAACCTGAAGAGGGAGATGAGGATAAGTTTCCATGTGAGGATGCCATTGAAGAAACACGATGTGGAAGATGTGCCCGTGCCAAACTGATAACCATAGGATTCCAGGAGGAGTACAGTGCAGGCAACAGGACACGGCCACATTCCTTCTGTCCCTTAGTGCCATACCAGTGTACTGAAAGACCTTTACAACCAGTAACATTGAGTGCAGGTTCAGCATTTGGATTTGCACCTTCAATCCTCATGATTCGTTAGGCCCTAATCTTTGGAAAGGTCATAGGCTAACTCTGTATCCGTGCACTCTGGGAAGTGAAAGTCGGCACAACAGCACAAACACTGTGTCAAAGGACTTGATACAGTCATCGCCACCTTAATGAGAAACTTTTAGCAGACACTGAGATGCACGCATGGTTGGAGAAACCATCATGGCTGCAGTGCTTGTTCTTTGGCAATACCAATGAAGGCAGCCATCTAATTTTGGGTGAGGTTTCATGAAGGGTTTATAACATTAATAAATATATTTGGAACATTTGAAAAACATGTCCCAGATCATGTGACGCTGTCATGAGGGGGCATGTGTAAATGATTTTTAAGCTTCTTTATTTAAAAGTCACATTATGAAATTAATTCGTGCCTGAGGGAGATTTCTGCGCACGAAAGAGCGCAGGCCTCAACTCTCCCTCGTCCCCCAACCCCCCACCCCCCCCACCCCCGCACAGGTAGCGCTGAGTTCTTCCAGGCACGTGTCACAGTGGGTGGGCCCGCCCACTCAAAATGGCGGTGCGCAGCCGATCACGGTCAGTATTTGGCTCTGCACCTGCCCATGCCCGCTCTCGACCGGCCTGCCCGACAGAGAGAAAATTCACCCTATGGAGGTGGAGTCAATCTACTGGCTGCTATGCCCTGTTGTCTTTGATGACTTTGGTGGGCATCCTCTATAGGACAAAGACCTGGAGGGCCCTGGCCTGCTTTGGGTCTCCTGCTGTGGGGCAGGTGATGGAGTCACAGGCAGAGGGGATTGGGATTGGCCGGAAAGTCCCAGAGTCACCTGGGTGAATGGCCTGAGTGTTCAACTGCTGGTCCTCCTCTGTATGGGTGCCTGTGGGCCCCTGGCTGACTCCTTGAGGAGAAGGAGCAACTGGGGGGAGGTCGAGGTGCCATACCCCACTCTCACCTAACCACTGATGGGTCTCATAAATTCTGATAGCGATGGGGTGCAAGTCTAAGTGCAAGTTCATCAGGATCTGCTGCACCAAAGTGTCCAAGGCAGCTGCCAGCAGAGACCTTGAGGCACTTGCATGTCGGATGTCTTATCAGGCAGAATGCGGACGAACTCCTCCATCCATCGCTCTAGTCTGTTGACTACTTCTTGCAACTCTACCTGATTTTCTGCTGCTTACCATTGCATCTCCAGGATGTTAGAGTCATCATCTAACTCAGACTCAGTGAGTGACTGATCTCCAGCTCTCCTCCAAGTGTTAGACACCTGGTCTGTCACTGCCTCTGCCGGCTGCAGAGATGTGTCTGTGAGGTGTTTTCCAGAAAATGACCCCAAGCCTAATCTAGATCTTTGACCCACCGGGGTGTGTGTCTCTGGGCTAGCAGAGGGTGCAGGTGAACGCTGTGATGGGTCTTCTTCAAATGGCTCCTCAGCAACCTCCTCTGAGGTGGCCTGGGGGCTGGGGCTTATGTTGCCTGTGCTGGTCTGTCTGGACCTGCTGCTGCCTGTAAGAGAGAGAAAATAGACTTAGTTCATGAACAGGCTGAATACAATATTGCATGTCACACATTGTGGATGTCAGGATGTGAGAAACTCATGGAGGGCTCATCCACATGGCTTGCTGGGAGAGGCCGATCTCACCTTCGCCACAGGAACAATCTCTGTCCTCTCCTGCCAATCCGGCGGTATCCCCTTCGTATTTAGAAAGCTCCTGCATGTCAGCCGTTCATTCTCCAGTCTGGAATCTCTCCCTCTTGTTGTGGGATGCTTGGCCTGCATTAAGACAAATGGATGGAATGTTATGAGAAGAGATGGAGCAGAGGTTGGGAAGCATGCATGTCTACTGAGCCCTAAATAAGACCTGAGGATGGAGTTTGTGCAGCATGATAGATAAGATGCTGGTGATGTTAAATTGTCCATGATGTCACCCTCGCTAATGTTGTGCGAGATCCCTGAACACTGTAACCCTTTGAGTGCATGATGCCATTATGAGAGTGTGAGATTGGGGTGAGCTGAAGGTTGACTTACCCTGGTTGAGCGGATGAGATTATTCATGCTCTTCCTGCACTGGATGACATTCCTCGGAAGGGAGCTGGACGAGCTGATCTCCCTTGCAACTGCCTCCCAGACCGGCAAGGTGAGGCTGGTAGGCCTTCTGGAACCAACCCTCGGGTAGAGGACATCCTCTACCATGGACTCCGTGGATGAGGGCCTCAAGGGGATCATTGCTGAGCCTCGGAGCAGCTTTTCTTTTGAGTACAGCCAATGACGTTCCCTGCACACAGCTGAGCTTGAGAGAGTGAATGTGTGTGTTCGGGTAGTGTTTAAACATGGTGCCCAGACCTTCGACTCCATTAGGTAAGAGCGGGCTGGATGAATCAGTGCCTGTCCATCATGTAATTTGGAGAGCTACTCGCTAATGCATAATTAATTGGTTTCTGAGTGTGAAATCGGGCGCAAGTTCCTGCCCTACCACCCAGCGGGAATGCGCTGCGAAACCCGCCCGCCACCGCACTTAGCCTCCAAAATGGAAAATTTCACCCACCATATGTCAGGAGAACACATTTAATATAACTTCACCTCTCTACTTAACAGTGCTACAAACATATGCCTTTTTCCAGATATTTATAAAGAGACTCTATGGTATTTATTAATCCTGATGCACATGCATTGATAATTTTCCATTTTGAAGTTTTTATTTCCTTCCCTATGGTAGAATGGTATTTATTTCATTTTGGACTGCTATCTTGGACTGTCCTCAGCTGCTGCAAAATTTAAAATGCTAGCTTTGGCAAACATAATTATATGTTTCCCATTACGTAACACAAATTCCTGGGAGTTCTGAGTTAATCTCTTGATTGACAGATGCGGATATTGTGTGTTGATGGTTTCTCTTCAAGGCGGGGGTGGGGAGGAGGTGGTTCCTCTTTATGGCCTTGGTATTAATCTCTTCACTGTCGCAGTTTTTCTTTGTAGTTGGTTCTTTTGTTGTGGAGATACTTTGATCACCATTTCTCTTTGTCAGTTTTCCTTTTGTTGTACTGTTAATCTGAGCTTCTGCACTCTTATTGTTCAACAGATCATCTGTTTGTAGCTCATGATAGCGGGCTTTAAATTTTTCTTTTTGGCTATTGTCGTGGTTGAGACTACAATGTATTTTTATAATATTGCTACATTAATTCTTCTTGTGAAATCTTCCTCCACTGTATTGAATACATTTCCATTAGAAATGTGTTTGCCACCGTATGGTATGATTTGTTTTGTTTATAAAAAAAGTTTTAAAGGGCCTTCTTTTTTACTAACTTGTTGCCCAGTTTCTTGCTTCCTGTTTATTTGATACGCTTGATATTGCTAGACCTGGTTTTCATCCTTCTTCTGGCTGGTCTAGCGCCCCCCAACAAATATGGGCGTACTCCTGGAAAGTAGCAAACAAGTTTCTGAAAACATTGTTAGAAACAATGCTGCCATTGCGGAAAATGTTTTTGTTGGTAAATATACCAAACGTGACACTCAAGAAATACAGACAAATATAGGAAACTGAGGAAACAGGCGGAAGTCAGGGGTCCTTGGACTCACCTCATCAAATGCAGTCTGCTTCCCGTTTGAAAAAAAAATGTCATTTTTAACATTCATTGCAGAAAATTATTTTCCTTTAAATATATTTAATTTTGTGATTTTTTTTGTTTATGTTCACTGAACGTCAAAGTAACAACAAATGTCTGCCAGCTCCAGCAGCTGCTTCCAGTACTGCTGCCCTCTTGAGGACGATCCTCGATTGGGGGTCCCAGTATGTGCCAGAGGCTGTGAAGAAGTGCTATCACCATGTCACACAGCCCAACCAGCTGCTGCAGCTCCAAGATACCACCTTTGGACCATGCAGGTCCAGCTAACGAACCTACAAATCACTCTGCAAAGAACAAACTCTAAACTCCAAGATGGCCCCTGTAATAATATTCCTTAAGGGTGCAGGTAAAGTAATTTTTAAGAAACTCTACTGTTGCAGAGTCTTTGAAAGTACCCTAGAGTGTTTTTGAGGTTTTGTGTTGAGTCCCTGGGTTTGGTAGAGTGTGTTGCTGCATCCTTACAGTGAGGGGTGAGGAGTAGGTGACTGTCCACATAAAACCTGCAAAGGGGGCAGCCATTGCAGTGCCTCTGGGAGCAGAGGCTGCAGAGCAAGCAAGCTCCAGGCGATGCCCTTTGCCAAGTTGAAGTTGGATTCCTCCATGCTCCTTGACAATGACAGGAGGCTATCTGGCAGGCCATCCATTGAGCACAGAATTTCAGTATGTATGCTAACTAATGCCCACCTGTATATTTCTCCATTGAGGTCCCCATCTGTGTCTCCTACAACAGAACTCATCTGTTTACCTCGACCTTCTGGCAAACAAATCAGCCTTTTCCCATGGCCTGGTTGCAGTCCACTTGTGCCTGGATGAGTCACCAGATGCTGACTCCAACTCTACACTAACTTCCAAGGCACA